>NC_060062.1:49292053-49592053 GCF_020283565.1 Trifolium pratense | reverse complement strand
TACTTTTATTATGGTATATCTACTTTTAAAAATAGTCATTTTTCTTTCTATCCTTAAAGTTTTCCAAAATTCTTTTGACTATAAAGGTTGAAAATTTGATTTTTAGATTTTATTGAACATCATCTCAAACTTTTTCACATCAATCTTTTGTCGAATATCTCCGTGATATGTTTGCTATATATTGAATAGGTTTTATAGTTCCTTCGTTTCATCTTCGTAATAAAATATAATAATGTCTTCAACAAATAATAGAAAATAGACGACCTTTCTCGCATTTTATTTTTTTGGTTCTATAAACAAGTAGTAACAAATAATACTGAAATGCACCAATCGTTAGTTGGTTCAGTGATGATTGACGTTGAACTTGGTAGGTAGGACCACGGTTCGATCCCCCGCAATTGTAATCGGGAGGGGGCTGAAATTATTTAATGCCAGAACTGATCCTCGAACCAGATTAAACGGGTGGTAAAAGCCAAAAAATAAAAAAATAATACTAAAATGCATACATTGCAAATCAGGTGAACACACCTAACTTAAATAATATCATCATTGTCAATTGAGTTAAAACAATTTAATAATATGAGGATTATCAATTGAGTTAAAAGTTAAAACATACTTCACCTTCTTGTTTTTTTAAGAGAATTAAAATTATTCTAAAAATATGTTAGCCACGTCAGCAAAACACTTTGGTATTTGCACCGGTTTGGTGCCAAATATACCAATTGGTGAGACTCCTGAAACTGGAAATCCCGCTGCGCCACGTCACTTTCCACACCGTAACGTTTAAACCCCGTTTCACTTTCAACTCCCTTCAAAGATCCACTTCAATTTCATCCTTCATTTTTAACTTCAAAAATTCATCTTCCTTCTAAACAATAATACGACAACGTTTCATTTCTGTACTAATCGTTTCCCAGATGGCTACGGCGTCGACGTCATCGTCAACCACCACCACGACGCCGTCGTTTCTATCACCGACACAAAGATATGCTGCCGCAGCATTGTTCGGACTATCCCTTCACGAATCCCAACTTAATCAAACCCGAATTCTCCCCTTACCCGCTTCAGTTGACTCCATTTCCAACACCAACCGAATCAGCAGTAGTAGCTCTAGCAGTAGTGATTCTGTCTCCGATGACCCCGATCTTTGGGTTCACCAACATTCCGGTTTGCTCCGCCCCGTTTTCAAGTTCGTCTTTCTTCCACCTTTTCCCTTTCAAGTTAGTTAGTTAGTTATTCTGAATTTGAAATTGAATTTGAATTTGTGTAGGTTTCTAGATATTGATTCTTCTGCATGGTATGGATTAGAGGAAACTTCTGGTTCTGCTTCTGCTACACACCATGTTGGACCCGTATGTCTCACTGTCTCTTCATTTCTTACTTTCTCATGCATTCATTACCAATTGATACTAATTAGAACGAACCAATCACGACGGTGAGCATAACTCAATTTCAGTAAATCACATGTCTAACTTTTGAAGCAGTTAGGATTATGTCAAACATGCTTAATAATCGAAGAGTAATGATTGATTCACGGTGTAAAATATCTTTGCATTTCGCGGATAACATGAGTTATAATTTATATAAAGGAGTCTATTTCAGGCGGGAGAGGAGGCTGCAAAGGGGGTAACCGGAGCAGAAGTTGATGAAAAGAATATATTTTTTAAGGAAAATCCAAAATAATAAGTAGTCTTGGCTATTATTAAGATGAGTTTAATGGATATGCTTTGTTAGTGTAAAATTTACACTGACATCCAATAGAAATCAAACATTCATCCATGTCATTTAATTAAAGTGGGGTGATTTGGTGGAATACATGGTTGCTATTGGATGATAGTGTAAAATTATTTTACATTGACAAAACATATCCTATTTTCTCTTAAGATATTAAGGACTAACATGATGGATGTTCATATACTTTAACTTTAAGGATTAAATAGTGATGCATTAGCGACTAAATTGATGGTTTATTCTACTAATTGCATATTCACTTTAATGAATTTGTTTCACATTATGATATAATAATTGTGGATGCGAATGTTTCAGTTTATGAGACTGCTTTCACAAGAATCTGATGATGCTTCTGCTGAATCTGCTCAAAGGCTAGACAAAGAACTTGCATTGTCAAAAGCTGTTGATGCTATAGTACTTGGCATGGAAAAGAATTTGCAGCCTTCTAAGTCAAAAAGAGAGAGGCTTCATGAATACGAACAACGGTGTCGCGAAAAATTTTCGGCTCCTGATGTTCAATCTAATTCTGAAAAGATTGATGTTGATGTAAACTTGGAAACCCAGGATGAGACTGATGTTGCTCCTTTAATCAACTTTGAAGAAACGCACGAGGGACCTGATAATAGTAAAATTGATGAGAAACCAATTGAAGAAGTGGCGATGCTTAGTGATCAGAGGAAAGTGACGGTTCTCTACGAGCTTCTATCTGCGTGTCTTTCGGATTTGCGTGATGATGACAAAGAATGTAAGCGGAGAAGAAAGGGTTATGATGCTCGTCATCGTGTGGCTCTGAGGTTGCTGGCAACATGGCTTGATGTCAAGTGGACAAAAATGGTTTGCAACATGATGAATGCTTTTTTAATATAAAACTTTATTTAGTGAAACAAATTGTTTTAAGTTTGTGAGTTGCATATGGCTTCTGACTGTCTTTACTGAATTAACAAGACATGTCAGGAATTAATCTTTGTTGTGGTGAATGTTGCCTATACATTTGCCTTGGTTTCTAAGTTACTGACTTCCAAGTTGAGCCACGTTATATATTACGGGTTATTAAAATCTCCCACGGTTACTGGTTTGATATCTTCTAAGGACGAAGACGAATGTTTGCTTTGCAGGAAGCGATTGAGACCATGGTTACTTGTTCTGCAATGGCTATAATTAAAGAGCAAGAATTAAAGAAAGAAGAAGATCAAGCAAAAGGAGGCAAGTGGGCGAAATTGAAGCGTGGTGGTATTATTGGCGCTGCTGCAATTACTGGGGGAACCTTGTTGGCTCTTACTGGTGGTGCGGAAACCTTAATATATTTTCAACTGTAATATGGAATATAAGTATTTATAAATTAATCATTTTCCACATGTATATGATTTTGTTTAAATCATTCAACAGGGTTAGCTGCACCAGCAATTGCTGCAGGACTTGGAGCTCTAGCTCCAACTTTGGGTACTCTGATCCCTGTAATTGGAGCCAGTGGATTTGCTGCAGCTGCCGGTGCTGCAGGAACTGTTGCTGGTTCTGTTGCTGTGGCTGCATCATTTGGCGGTATGGATATGTGATTTGATTTGCCATAATTTTCTCATGCTATATTGATATATCTTCCCTTCCTTTTCTTTTCGAGTTTCATTTGCAGTTTATGTTTTAAGTAAATATTTAGTATCACGACCAAGGCATTTTGTCCTGCTAATGTAAGGGCAATTTCTGTTTTTGCTATAATTATCAATTGACATGCTTGCAATAGTTGCTTAAAGAAAATTGGAAAATGCTAAACAGGGCCCCTGGGGCAGTTAAGGAAACAAAAATGGTAATATAATCTTGAAAGTAGTGCATTCAATGCTGTTGGAAAATATTTAGTTTCCTAGTTTGTTATTTCTAGGAGATTCTAAGCCTATCTATTATTTCCTTTTATGTTTGTACTCTTCCTATTTAAACCAGCCTTGAGCTGAGGAATAACACATAACAGTATTGACTTATTATTTTCTACATGGTATCGAGAGCTCCCGATTTTGGGGGTCTCGCTTCCGCAAAACCCTAGCTGCCGTCGTGTTTACAATCTGACCACGACAACTGATTTTGTGTGCGGCACTGTTCACCCGGGTACTGTTCATACGCACTGTTCATTCGCTGGTACTGTTCACGCGGTTACTGTTCACACGTACTGTTCACCAGTGTTAATTTTTCTTTGCTGCTTCCGGTACTAGGCTAAGATTATTAATTATGACGTTATTTTATTCTCGACGACGATATTCCACTTTCAAATACCGTCGTGAATGCAAATATTGTCATCGTTTGGGACATACTATTTTTCAATGTTGGAAATTACATGGTCTTCCGCGACCTTCAAATCAGAAGAACAAAGGTGGAGGTGAGGGTCATACATTCCAAGCCAGTAATTCTGATCAAGAGCATCAGTCTTCTTCAATTCAGCTTTCATTCACGATGGAACAACTAGACAGACTGTACAAAATTCTTGAATCTAACACTCTTTCTGGCTCTGTTGCCCCCAAAGGTACTTCTGCCCTTTTTAGTGTCAGTCCCAGTCGTGCTTGGATAGTAGATTCGGGTGCAAGTGATCACATGACAGGTGATTCTACTCTGTTTTCTTCTTATAGTCCATGTGCAGGTAACCATAAAATAAAAATTGCGGATGGATCCTTTTCAGCCATTGCGGGTAAAGGTTCGGTTGTGTTGTCTCCAAGTCTAACCCTTAAAGATGTTCTTCATGTCCCAAATCTATCTTGTAGTCTCATGTCTGTCAGTAAATTAGCCCAAGATAGAAATTGTCAAACTAATTTTTTTCGTACTCATTGTGTTTTTCAGGATTTGAACTCGGGGAAGATGATTGGTAGTGCTAAGGAGAGTGGAGGACTCTACTACTTCGACATTGAACATGAATCACAACTACCTTCCAAACCAATAAGTTCATGCTTTGAATCATTTTTAGTTCTGAATAATAATAATGATGATGTTATGTTATGGCATTCACGATTAGGTCATCCTAGTTTTCCTTATTTAAAACACTTATTTCCTGAGTTATTTCGTAATAAGGATTTATCTTTGTTTAAATGTGAAGCATGTGAATTTGCAAAACATCATCGTTCTCATTTTCCATTACAGCCCTACAAACCATCAAAACCTTTTTCTGTTATTCACAGTGATGTTTGGGGCCCTAACCGAACGAGTACACTTTCTCATAAAAAATGGTTTATCACATTTATAGATGATCACTCAAGAGTTTGTTGGGTGTACTTGTTAAAGGGGAAATCTGACGTTTGTCAGGCCGTAAAAGATTTTGTTAAAATGGTGCAAAATCAATTTCAAACAAATATTCAAGTATTTAGAAGTGATAACGGCAAAGAATATTTTAACACAATGTTGAGTGATTATTTTCGTGAAAATGGAATTGTGCATCAAAGTTCATGCCCTAACACTCCCCAACAAAATGGAGTTGCAGAAAGAAAAAATAGGCACTTGTTGGAGGTGGCTAGAGCTTTACTTTTCGCAAGTAAAGTACCAAATTATTTGTGGGGTGAAGCAGTTTTAACTGCTGCATACTTAATTAACAGAGTGCCCTCCAAAGTTCTTAATTTTAAAACTCCAATTCATATTTTCAAAGAATGTTTTCCTAATGATCGTGTTTCAAACGATTTGACCTTAAAAATCTTTGGTTGCACTGCATTTGTTCATGAACATAAGAATATTAGCAAACTTGAACCGCGTGCTATAAAATGTGTTTTTGTTGGGTATTCTCCAACCCAGAAGGGATATAAATGTTTTGATCCAAAAAATCAGAAAATGTTTGTCACCATGGATGTTACATTCTTTGAAAACAAACCTTTTTTTGACACGCATCTTCAGGGGGGAAATTTAAATGAAGATTCGTCTCAAACTGAGGACATGAGTTTTTTTAACTCGTTTCAAACCGAGGACATGAGTTTTTTTAATAATTTATCTTTGCCGGTATCACAAAGTTCTAAGACTTATACTTCTGCACCAACGAAAAATGGCCATGATTCTTTATCTAATCCTACTCCTGTTATGAGTAGTGAGCTTGGTGAATCCGAGCTTACATTTTCTCATGAAGAAAACAATGAGAATCTTGAAAACAATGATAATGATGATCTAATTGAAATGCCACAAAATAATGAGTCATATAAAGATAATAGGTTTGAAGCAGGAAACAAGACTTGGAAAGGAAAGGTTTTTGTGAGAAAGAATCACAAAGAAAGTGATGAGTCCACATCTCAACACTGTCATGAATCTGAACCGGGGGATGATCAACTTCCTAAAAAAAGAAAAGGTAAGTCTATCTCTGTTTCTGAGAGTCGTATTTTGTATCCCGATATCGATGATCCTGTGGCTGTTAGAAAACCTGTTAGATCTTGCACTAAATACCCATTGTCCAATTTTATATCATATTCAAATTTGTCTTCGTCTTTTTCTGCCTTTACCTCAAAATTGTCTAGTGTAGAGATTCCAAAAAATGTACAGGTTGCTCTAGAAGTTCCAAAGTGGAGGGAAGCTGTACTTGAGGAGATGAAAGCTCTTGAAAAGAACAAAACCTGGAGTGTTATGACACTACCGGATGGCAAGAAGACGGTTGGATGCAAATGGGTGTTTACTGTGAAGTATAATTCAGATGGGTCAATCGAAAGGTACAAGGCTCGATTGGTGGCTAAGGGTTTTACCCAAACTTATGGTATAGACTACTCAGAGACTTTTGCTCCTGTTGCAAAATTGAACACTGTCAGAATTCTCTTGTCTCTTGCTGCTAACTTAGATTGGCCCCTACATCAGTTGGATGTTAAGAATGCTTTTCTCAATGGTGATTTAGAAGAAGAAGTATATATGGACATTCCTCTTGGCTTTGAAGACAAGTTTGGATCAAATGTATGCAAACTAAATAAGTCTTTGTATGGATTAAAGCAGTCTCCTAGAGCTTGGTTTGAAAAGTTCACTTATTCCATGAAGAAACAAGGGTACATTCAAGGACAAGCTGACCACACCTTGTTCACAAAGTTCTCCCAAGATGGAAAAATTGCTGTCCTAATTGTTTATGTTGATGATATCGTCCTTACTGGAGATGATATAGTTGAAATGGCAAGAGTAAAAGAGAAATTAGCATTAGACTTTGAAATCAAGGACTTGGGATCCATGAGATATTTTCTTGGTATGGAGGTTGCTCGATCAAAAGATGGTATTGTAGTTTCCCAGCAAAAATACATTCTAGATTTATTGAAAGAAACAGGAATGAGTGGATGTCGACCAGCAGATACTCCCATGGATCCTAATGCAAAACTTTGGGAAGAAGGTAGTGTTCCTGTTGATACTGGAAGGTACCAGAGATTGGTTGGGAAACTGATTTATTTGGCACACACTAGACCTGACATTGCTTTCTCGGTTAGTGTAGTAAGTCAGTTTATGCATTCTCCTTTTGAGGAACATCTTGAGGCAGTCTATAGGATACTGCGATATTTGAAAGCAAATCCTGGAAAGGGATTATTTTTTAAGAAGACTAATGAAAGAAATGTGTCTATCTTTACCGATGCTGATTGGGCAGGTTCAGTCACTGACAGAAGATCAACCTCCGGATATTGTACCTATGTTTGGGGTAATCTTGTGACATGGAGGAGCAAGAAACAAGGAGTTGTAGCAAGAAGTAGTGCAGAAGCTGAGTTTAGAGCTATGGCTCAAGGTATTTGTGAAGGATTATGGATCCACAAAGTCCTAGAAGAGCTTAAGATGAAAATTGAGCTTCCATTGAAATTATACTCTGACAGTAAAGCCGCTATTAGCATAGCTCATAACCCAGTTCAACATGACAGAACCAAGCATATTGAGATCGATCGACATTTCATAAAAGAGAAGTTAGATGCCGGAATCATATGTCTACCTTTTGTAACTTCGAGTCAGCAAACTGCAGATATCTTGACCAAAAGCTTAGCAAGACCCACCTTTGAGCATTTGATCGGCAAGTTGGGCATGATAGATATCTATGCACCAACTTGAGGGGGGGTGTTGGAAAATATTTAGTTTCCTAGTTTGTTATTTCTAGGAGATTCTAAGCCTATCTATTATTTCCTTTTATGTTTGTACTCTTCCTATTTAAACCAGCCTTGAGCTGAGGAATAACACATAACAATATTCACTTATTATTTTCTACAAATGCCTTGAAATTTTAAAAAAGAATCTTTTCTACTTAAAAATTTTGCTTTTATTTCCATTTTTGTTTCCTTAACCATTGTCCCGAGGGCACTGTTTAGCATAACCCAAGAAAATATCTCCCTGTCACACTTCAATACAAACTCTTTAAATTCATGTTTTCATTGTTCAGAAGGGGATACACAAAGGTAACATCTGAGTTTGTCTATAGTTTTAGAAAATATATAACCGGTTGAGTGATTAGCTACCATGAATATCTCAAAATCCTAAAGACAGTGCATTTTATTTCTTTGCAGTGCATGTTGTTTTTTGTATTTTGTTATTATGATTAAATAAGCATGTGTAGAAGTATAATATTTGGTTTCTCATTCTGTAGTTATTTGAACTTTTATATATGTCAGTGATATTCTGGTTTTAGGTGATGAATTTTTTTAATGTATCGATTTGTTCTACTTCTACCAGCTGCTGGTGCTGGACTTACGGGAACCAAAATGGCTAGGAGAGTAGGTGGTGTTGATGAGTTTGATTTCAAAGCTATCGGAGAAAACCATAACCAAGGCGTAAGTTTTTATAACTTCATATTCCTGCTTTCTTGCGACAAGACTTTCCTCAATTGAATTATGATTTGTGTTTCTACATTCTCATGTATGAACTTTGTCTTCCCTTTCTTGTATTATCATAATATTTTGGGACTTGGTTTATTTGTTTCAAATTAGATTGTTCTTGAATTTTTTATTGCAGAGGCTAGGGGTTGAGATCTTGATCTCCGGATTTGTCTTTGAGAAGGAAGATTTTATAAGGCCATGGGAAGGACTGAATGACAACTTGGAAAGGTAAAAAATAGTGAATACTTCATTACATTTATTGCCAGTCGAGGAAGCCCGTTTCAGCTTGTAATGATTGGATTGGATGCTACATGATTAAAAAAAAAAAACTTGTTATCATTCTTATTGGTCCCACAAAAATGACCTTTTATGGCCTTGCCAAAAGTTAGGTATTCACTTCAATGGGAGTCTAAAAATCTGATTGCTGTGAGCACTGCGATTCAGGATTGGCTTACTTCAAGTAGGTTTGGAATTTGGATTTCTGTCACTTAGTTATTATTACTCTATACTCCCTCTGTCCCATAATAATTGTCCCATTTACAAAAATATTGTCCCAGAAAGAGTGCCGCTTACAATTTTCAATGTAATTTAATTGATTTATTTTTTTCAATTGTATCCTCTAATTAATACTATGTGCATCACTCTTAAATTTTTATTTTCCACTTTGCATTTATGATAATGAAAAAACACCAATGGTTAATAAGCATAAATTAGTAAAAAGCAACATTCTCTTTCATTTATCATCTTTTCTTAATATGTTTGAAGTGGTCAAATGTGACAGTTATTGTGGGTCGGAGGGAGTAGTAGTATATAAGTACAGTTGTGTATGATGATGCTAATATTTTCATGACCTGCATCAGGACTTGCAATGCAGCTGATGAAGCAAGGGGCAATGATGACCGTTTTGAGCACACTTGTAACTGCTCTGGCTTGGCCAGCTGCATTACTTGCAGCAACTGATTTCATTGACAGTAAATGGACAATAGCTATTAACAGGTTTACTTCGTTACTTTGTTTCTTGATAGTAGACTAGAAAGTATGCTTGGCCGTGAGCAAAACTTCTGTGTGCTTTTGTCATTTGATATCATGTACGGAATTTAAGATGCTAGACTCTTGGAGTATTAGGAATTAGGATTGTCATTATGTTTGCAATGTTATTGGGCTAGGCTTTTGCTATTTGCACACCGTTACACTGCTATAGTCCTTGACCCAGAATGTTAGTGTAAATAGGTGTATAAGATTTATGTTTTGCATCTCATCAAATATCTACACATTTATATTACATTTCAAATTTTCACAAGGGTTTCAGTTGATTTTGCTGGACAGTTAGTGAATTGCTATCAAACTTTACTGAGTCATGGAAGTTGACAAGTGTAAGGAACTAATTTGAATTAGTCTGTGTTTGGGGAACATCATTGCCATATATCATATACTCTATTCCTAGATGCAGCTTTTTCAGGACTTCATCTAACCTAAGTGTCACTCAGTTTTTGGACTCGGTCATAATCGATGGATAAAAAAAACTACTAATATATTTTAGACTGTTAAAATATTATTAAGGAAATTTAACCTGTTCAGGATTCATGGATTGGATGAATATCCAAATCCAACCACCAAACCATCCATATTTATTGTATTATTATTTTTGTTTTCTATTTCCACGGAATTAGAATTCTGATGCTCACCTTTTCCACCTGTAAGATGAAATCTACATATAATTTGACCTACTGCCTAAATGAAATCTGCATCTTGTGCGGGTCAAATACCATAATTTTCTTGTAAAAAACCATTAATGGATTATATATAAGACATCCAGATCTGTTTATATTTGTCTTTTTGGGTTAATGTGATGATTTCAGAAAAGTTTATGAACAGTTTCTGTAGTTTACACTTAGATATGCTTATCTTAGTTAATCTGTTTTTCAGATCAAATAAAGCAGGAAAGTTGCTTGCTGAAGCATTATTGAAAGGATTGCAGGGAAATAGGTATTTTACTATTTTTTACTTCAATTATTAGACAACGTAGATGATGCAATAATATTGATATATGAGTTTCAGGCCTGTGACACTTGTAGGTTACTCTCTTGGGGCAAGAGTTATTTTTAAGTGCCTGCAGTATTTGGCTAAAACAGAAAATGGAGGTAGGTATTTCTAGCTTTCTCTCTTTGTCTGTCTTTGATGTGTTAAATTGATAGTTTTTTTTTTTTTTTTTTTTTTTTTTTTTTTTTAACTCTTGCACTGGGGCATATATATGATTCCATGTCCTTGGGTACTCTGTGTGTTTATCCATTAAATGAGATGTTCTTATTAATATTTTGGTTTACCCTTATTGGCAGCTGAACTAGTAGAAAGAGTTGTACTTCTTGGAGCACCCATCCCAATCAAGGATGAGAATTGGGAAGCTGCTAGAAAGGTTTATATGGGGGGATATAATTTTTCTCTTGATAAAACTTCCTCATCTGTTTTGTGATAATGTTTATTTTTCTTCTGAAAATCGTGGTATTCTGTAGATGGTAGCAGGAAGGTTTATAAATGCTTATTCAAGGAATGACTGGATGCTTGGAGTTGCCTTTCGTGCCAGGTACATAAAAACATAGTGGTAGAATTTCTACAATGCAAAGTTTTATGTACTTCAAATTGACTTTCACGAACCTTTGGTCCGATTAAATGCTTGCAAATAGAGGTTTAATATGAGGAACAAGCTTGGCTTGTCAGTGGAAAAACTTGCTCAAGTTTGGCTCAAGTCAAGTCTGAAGCTTGATTTTGGATTGTTTAGAAAATATGATGCTTATACTTTAACACCTTCATGGATCAATCATTTCTTTTTCATTGCTAAATTTCTTCTTGAATTGTTTTTAGAGTCTGTTAAATTTAGTATTTAAGTGTCATCTTCATGCTAGAAGACGAAGATGATGTATTCAGGAAAATAACTCAAGAATAGTAAAAAAAAAAAGAACATAACTCAAGACTGGAAGGCAAAATCTGTTACTATAAAAATAGTATAATTTTTGTAAGATGGATGATGGTTACTCATTTTAAATATGACAGTAGGAAATTGTAGTTAAGTTGTAGATATAAAAATAAAATTACATTTGTCCAGGTAAATGTTAATAAAATACCCAAGCTATTGCCAAGTTATTACCGTCAACCCTACAAAGTTAGAGCTTATATGATTTAAATGAAGTTTAATTTCAAGCCTAAGTTATTAATGTCATGTCAGCCCTACAAAGTTAGAGCTCAGTTAATTTAAATAATTGAGTTTTATTCTATTCCAGCTAAAAGGTCATGGGATGTCATGTGTCGATCCCCAGGCCTCTGTTTTCCGCCCAACCAATGAATGAAAATTGAAAACATGTGTCGATCCCCAGGCCTTGTTATTTAACCAAACAATAGAACTTGTCCAAGCTTAAAATGAATCAAAGCTCGAATAGTACCTGTGAATACCATACTACTATATTAGCTCATATACACTCCTACTACTCATGATTCTGAAAACTCACATTGAAAAATCTTAGCTAGTCATATCATGGATGTTGTTGTTTTTTGTGTTACACCTTTTTTGCATGTGAACAGTTTCCCATCTAACCCAAGTTTGCAGTTATATTGGGGTCTGCCAAAATTTTGAAATGAGGGAGTGCAAAGGGTTAGGGATTTATAGTCATAATATGGTTACTTTTCAACTGATTGAATGTATGTCTACGTAATTTTTGCATAATTACTATGTAAATTTTGTAGAATTATTTAATATTTCGATCATTTTGTGCAAATTGATTTTAAGTACTACGGTAAGTAGATTAAATTTTAATGGGCAGAAAGTTGAAATTATAATTATATTTAATTATTTTACTTTGAACAGTTTACTCACAAAAGGATTAGCCGGAATTGAACCAGTTGATATTCCTGGGATCCAAAATGTAAGATACTTCTTCATCCTCTTTGATAATGTATGAATATTTTTGCAAGTTGCAATCCTATCAATAATAAGCATTATTGAGACATCGTTCATGACATGAAATTCAAATATTAGTATTTTTGTTAATGAGTGTTATTTGATTTGCAGGTTGATGTCACAGATCACATTGAAGGCCATTCATCTTATCTGTGGGCTACACAACAGATCTTAGACCAACTTCAGTTAGATACATGTTTTCCAGTTTATAATGGCGTTTCTTGCATACAGTCAGGAGCAGAGCAAGAAATTTGGATGAAGGGAGGAGGGCAAGACCAAAAAGTATAGTAAAATAAATTAAATTTTCACATGTACCCTTACATAAGCAAAAAAAATATGTAATTAATATTTTCTTATCAGTGAAAGAAATATAAATTATATTGAGTAAAGGAACAGATTATAGTTTTTTATTTTTTGTCAATGGAACAGATTATAGTTAGTAAAAGAAATTTGTTTTTCGTCAAAAAAAAAAACAAAATTGTTTTGGATGTGCTGTATACATTTCTTAGAAGAAATTGATCTCAGTTTCATCTATCTCTTAAAATGGTTTTGTACTATTAGTGTAATATCGAATATTCCATACCTAAGAATTTTTTTTTTTTTTGACAGCCATACCTAAGAATTTATTATCAAATGATTCAGTTTACAGGAGTGTTTATTTAGAGGCAACAAACTATTTTTTTTTTTTTTTTGAAGTGTCTGATTTTATTAATCAAAGAGGCAATAAATCTAGAGCCACAACTGCGAAAATACAAGAAGGATCCAAACAAAATCAGAACAAGAAGAAATAGCAAATTTAGCTAGGTAATGGGCAACTTGCTGCGAAAAAAATTTAAATTATTGAAACCATGGTTCATGTTTTGGCATAGGTGTTCACCCATCTCTTAAAATAACTTTTACAAAATGATAAAATAACATAACATAACTTTTTCTCTCCGAGTATAATTTGAGAATCAAACTGATTAACGGAGATATCTTTAAGGGACAAAACTGATTAACGGAGATGTCTTTAAAGGATTTATTCGGACATTTTTTTTCTTCTTTAAGGGACCTATTCGGTCATTTTTTCTTTAAATGACCAATGTAAAATCTAAAATATCTTTAAGAGACCATTTTACTAATTTATTTTTTTTAATTAAGATATACTGAATTTGCGTTTTTTGTTCTAATTCTTAACCCCTTGTCTAAGTTGTCTCTACTCTGTACACGGTTTGGTGATTTTAATCGCAAGTGCAACAAAAACACTCCAAAACAACGCATCATCCCTTCACTGCCATTGGCCATTCGTTACGATATAAAAGTAACCGTCCATTTCACATTTCCCCACGCAATTCATATTTTTATTATTATCTATCATCATCTATTTTTAATTATTTTTAATTTAATTCTATTCCATCCTTATTATTCGATTTTCCCTCTTTCTCAACTATTTTTCTTTCTTCTTCTCCTCATACTTTCATCCTTCTGAAGATTTTCTGCACGCAGATTCAAATTCAAATTCAAATTCGAAACCTCAAATCGTTTCTTCGATTTTCCCATGGCCGCGGTTTGTAAGCATATGCGGCAATTATCTCGATTAAGAGGTTTAGGGCTTTCCAGATTATCACCATCACAATCATCACCATCATCTTCTTCGTTTCAAACTTCAACAATATTCGATCCATATTTTTCACCTCCACTTTCAACCACAAGATCTTTTTCTCAATTGGTCAAATCCAATGGCAAACACTTGTTTCTCGTTGACACATTGGCCCTTGTAATTCCACTTTTCCCTTTTGTGCCCTTTTTAGTTTTTGTTTTACTCGTTCCGATTCCCGATGAGTTTGACCAAATCACAGTGGCACCGTAATTAAATAATGTAGTTTTTGCCTAAATTAGGGTGACACATTGTGATTCTGCCAAACTCACCGGGGGGCCAGGCATGTTATTATTATAACTTAATGGTTGAATTTTATTTTTAATGATTTTGCGGTTTAATTTATTGTTTTGAATTGTTGGTTTTCTAGGTTAGGAGATTAGAAGCACAAGGAGTACCTTCAAAGCAAGCTGAAGCTATAACTGCTGCTATAACTGAAGTTTTGAATGATAGTCTTGAAAATGTGTCTCAAGCATTGGTATCAAAAGGAGAAATGCAAAAAGTAAGACCCTTTAATACCAAATACTTTATTATTTTTAGTGAATTGCCAATTTATGCTAGGAATCTGAAGTTAATAAAGTTTGTAAGTGATTTGTGAAATTATTGAATCCTAAATTATATTTACTTTGGGATGATTTTAGGGACTGAATTTATTGATCTGAGTTGAAAAGAATAATGTGATAAAAGATTTTTGATTTTTGCAATCGTTTTGGAAGTTTGTTAATTTAAGAGATCAAATTACTTAACTCCTACGAGTTTAGGGACTAAATTGGCGGTCAAGTAACTTGTTCTTTGATGTTGTGATTCTGTGGGGTGTCCATTGTGGTCTTTGTGTTGCAAAATGTCATGGTTGACTTTATTTTAGAATCCGAAATATAACAATTTGTGTACTAATATGAGCTATTTTGTTTGTTTTTTTTAAGACTGAAATGATTCAAGAGTCCAACCTGTCCAAATTCAAATCAGAAGTACAAAGCTCACAGGTATTAATTGATTATGACTTCTGAGGAAGTGTTATACTTATGTGTGGATTTTATGTTTTACGATTTTGTTTCACAAATGCTGAGTTGGTACTAGTTGTGAACATGCAAGGGCTGTACAAACAACTTTTTTGCTGCATATATTTTTATTGCAGGCTGGAGGCATCCTACATAGGTGTGATGCCAGGCCATAAGTACAATTAAAATTTTTCATGAGCTAGCTACATTAATTCAGGACGAACAATATTTTTTGCATTTATTTATTGACAAAACATATTAGGGTATATACGCATCCTGCTCCCCAAGTATTAGGTATACACAAAATACCCATTATTGTCTTTGTTCTGTACATCAATAAAATATGCTAATGGCAGTTTTTGGCTAAGTTATAACTAAAGTGATTAGATTAATTCCTTCACTATTCTTCCCCATCTTTTCCGATGATGGATTCTCTTTCTGTTGTTTTCTTCCTTTTCATTCCACTCACTGCTTCTCTTGTATTGCATGTGATGAACAAGAAGTTGTCACTAACTTCCAAAACAATGTATTTTTCTTTTTGAATCAAAGATAACTTATTCATTTAATCCAAAATAAGAGTAGAAATACAAATAGATCATGTGTAGAACAATCAGGGGTCAGACTGAAATATAGACGCTCTAGCAAAGCTATGGGCTACTCTATTAGCTTGCCTCCGACTAAAAGCTAGATTGAAACTAACATGAGTAGAAAATATAGCTCTACATTGAGCGAGAATAGAGCCTAACTCATTTTCATTAGGACTTCTATACAGCACAGCGTTGACAATGGTTTGGCTATCACTGTCAAAAGAGACACTCTCATATCCACGAGTGGCTGCCATTTGCAAAGAAATAAGAAGAGCAGTAGCTTCACATTTAGGTACAGTACCAAGAGATTGAAACCAAGCTGTCTTTGCCCACCTGAGTTGTCACAAAAGCAAATACCCACACCAAAGTGGGATTCGGCTTGGAAGAGAGTGCAACCAACATTACATTTGAGATAACCATCTAATCTAACGGCTTCGTCCAAGACTGCAGAGGCGGAGGGTTTGTGGAGTTTGTAACCAGCGTAGCAGAGGCATTTTTTGCACCAGGTAGTCACTTATTGTGTCTAATGAGTGGGTTGCTATTGCCCGCGGAATAGCATGTTTGTGATCCCAAAGACAATTTTTTCTACATTACCATATACACCAAAGAGTAGTGACAAAATGAAGCTCGAGGTCCTCAGGTAGGGTAGCTAACAATAGAAAAGTGAGACCGGTAGCTACTAGACATAGACATATAGTGTTCTATGTAATTCCACATTTTCCAGCTTACAACCAATCAAGTGCTTGCAGTCAAAAAACAAGTGCGCCATTCATTCTCAAGAGGGCACTAACATTACACGAGTGTTAGAACATGTCACTCCATGTTTTTGAAGATTAATCCTTGTGGGAAGACAACCTCTTAAAGATTACTTTTGAAGGCACACATAGAGACCAAAGTTTTCACCACTCACCAGGGACAGCTATGGGCTCGTTCTCAGCAGCAACCTCCATGCAGATTTTATAAGCTGATTTCACAGTATACATTCAATGGTGGGAAGCTTTCCAAATGATTGCATCATGGTCTGCTCTAGAGTGTAAGGTTATGTTCGATAAATCCGCAGCATCTTGAGAGTTAAAGAGAGATGTGATGAGCTGGTTGTTCCCCATGTTGTTCACTGGACTGAAGAGGTGGGACACCTTAATATCCACAAGATGAGTTGGTGGATTTAATATCCAGACATTAATATTGCTTCCGTCACCAATATACCATCTGCAACCAAGAGATAAAAGAGGGATAGTGCTCCATATACTCCGCCAAGTATAGCTTTGATTATGACCGTTTGGCATGCAAGAAACTGGTTTGATGGAAATATTTAGCTTTATGAACCCGAGTAAGGAGAGAGGAAGAGTTTGTTGTAAGCTTCAACCCTTGTTTACCTAACATGGCGAGATTAAAGTTGTCTAGGTCACATAAATTCATGCCTCCATGATCTTTATGAACAATCATCTTGTTCCAACGAAGCCAATTGATGCTACCGCCACCATTCTTTTTTGAACCCCAATAAAAGGAGTTTAACATTCTTTCATTCTAATCTTCAAAAGTGGAAGGGAGGAGGAAATCACCCATGCTATAAGAAGGGATCGCCTGGGCAACCACTTAAATAAACACCTCTTTACTTGCTCTAGAAAGAGATATAGAATTCAAATTCTGAGTTTTTTTTTTTCTTTCTAAACTCGAAATATAGATCGTTTATTCCTTCCAATCATGGAGGGGAGGCCAATATATTTACCTTGTCCAATTACCTCAGACACACCAAGGAGAGAAGAGATGAGGACATGAGCGTTTGCTTCCGTATTTCTGCTAAAAGAGCCAACTTTTGATAGTTTATAACTTGGCCACTAGCTTCGCCAAAACAATGTAGTTTGAACACTTCTGAAATTGTTGCAACCATACTAATGGGTTAATTGTTGGATTTCTTGAACCAATTCAATTTTGGGATTTATACTAAACTTCTTTTGTGAGATATCGTTCTTGTTCAAACTTTTGCTGCTGCCATGTTTCTTAATCATGTTTTCTTATTAACTTTCTGCTGCTGAGGATAATCAATGACTTGTTCAAAACTTCCACGGGGAACTTGCTAACTTCTGATCTGATATTTGTAAAACCAGATAGTATAGAAAGCGAAGGAATTGAACACAAATTTTAACCAAGACAGAAAAATTCATTAAATCTCTTGTCTAGTTACCTTATATATCTGAAGATCCTCCAACCAAACGGGCTGTATTTTTGTTGATATGATTAAGATTCTTGGGTCATTGATTGTGATCCTCCTCAAAGTTGATCTCATTTAATCATGGGAAAATATTATGTTGATTAACTTTTTCCAAATTGAAAGATACAAAATAATACTCTTTCTGTCTCATGTTAAGTCTCATATTAACAAAAGAAGAATGTCACGAAATAAGTGTCGCTTTATGTTTTAAATGTAACATTAAATATTTTATTCCATTCTACTCCTAAATTAATACTATTTGCATCATTCCCCAGACAATTATACTTCACCATGTATTTATGACAATGGTTAGCACTCAATGATTAGTAAGGATGGTTTTATGAAATTGTTACACTCTTTATTTTATTATTTTATGTACAACAAGTGTAGAGACCCGACGTTGTCCAGGTTAGACATATATTAATTTTTGAAATTCTAATTTTCATCTCTTTTATTAATCTGTCTTAATATCTGAAGTGATGCTTAATATGAGACAGTGTAGTACATAGATACGCAGAGCGCACACTTCTATTGCTTACTTATTCACTTCGCATGCTTGGTTGGTTATGATGCATTATGTTAGGACATTAATGCTGGGAGAGCATCTGTCATTTGTCTTATAATGGGAACTATTGTGCTACCTTTTTTTTTCCTGGCTTTAATGTTATTTTTCCTTTATCCTGGTAATTTTTGTTTGCTTTAATTTGTTTGTTTTATTGGTGCCATTTGTTTTGTGTGCCTGGTGCTGTAATATGCTGAAAATTTTATAATTCAGGGGCACCATTTTTCACTGTTGCAACATGAGACTGAGAAGCTTAGGAATGATATAGAGAAGATGCGCAGTGAACTGAGGTATATTTTTATCAGTTTTAGCAATTGGTCTTGATCAACTACCATAGCCGTTCCTATTTGATATGTTATGATTTTTATGGTGTAATCACATGTTTTGTGATGCAGGTATGAAATGGACAAAGTTACTGCTGGACAGCGATTGGATTTGAACCTTGAAAGGGGGTAAGCAAAGAAAAGAACAAATGTGCTGTTTGTCAAAGATTACATAACTTATTTGAATTCTTGTTTTTACTGCTACAGTTGATGATTCATTGCATTTGCAGGAGAACTAGGGAGGAACTGTCAAATCAGAGTGCTGAAACTAACAACCTGACCAACAAACTTGATAGGGTAATAAAAACATCTAAATATAATTCGCTTCATTTCAAACTCAATTTTAGCCAAATCATTTTACAAAATATTTTATTCAAAATTATGCTTATCAAATGTTCATCCAAAGAAACACGTACAAAGCATACGCGTGACATTTAGAAACTGATTTTCTTGCTATTTCAGTTCATGCCAAAAATTGACAATCTGTTTTTTTTTTTTGTTAATGTGTCATGATATTCAGGAGATTCATTCTTTAAGAGCACAACTGGAAGCCGCTAAATACGAGGTCATAAAATACTGCATAGGAACACTTGTTTCAATCTCTGCTGTTGGTCTCGCTGTACTTCGTATCTTGATGTGAACTGGTTGTGACATCTCAGTTAACCTCTATAAAAACTAGGTATCAAAGAATCAAGAGTAGTAGCTATTGGAAAATGTTATTACTGTGAGATACAATTGCAAATTTACAATACAGTGATAGTGGAGCTGAAGGAACTAGCTCCCCGTTAGGCAAAAATTGGGCCTTTTTTTTTAAGCCCTATTCTTTCTACAGATATTCTTTCCATTATTGTTGTTCATGCTTTTGGGATATTTGCACGTATAGTATGATATATAAATACACACCTTGAAGGCTTGGATTATAATTGACTTCAGTTTAGCAGATGAATCTAGATGATATATTTGCATGCTTACATATAAATTTTAATTGCTTCCTTTCTTTTGCCCAGTAGTCTTAGGAAATTGATTTGGTGCAGTTACTGGTGCACACTATTTTAATCTCAAATGTTGGATCAATTTTTTATTTTTTTTTTGACAACAAATGTTGGATCAATTTTTATCACAAGATGGTGGTTTGACACTCAAACAAGACAAGCAATATCACGATTGAAAGTGACAACCTACCACCAAATCCTCTCAAAAGATACTTGCTACAATTTTAAAATCCTAACAATCCAATGATATAGGGCCCGTTTGTTTCAGTTTTAAAAAATTGAATTTTTTTTTTTTGTATTTTTTAAAATAGATTTTATAAAACCGTTTTTCAAAATATTACAAGTTTTTTTATATTTGTTTTTTCTAAATTGAAACATTAATTTTGAGATCATATAACATAAACATACATTATTGAAGATTAAAACATATTCAAAATCCTAATTTTTTCAAAAAGCTGTATTTCAAAAATGATTTTGATGAAAATCTATTTGAAATAAAGGAATACAATTCCTTCATGTAGGGATGAGCATCATGGATAAACCAAAATAACCGTCCATAACCAATTCATAACCAAATATAATAATCGATTTGGTTTTCACAAAGCCGGTTAAAAAGAGCCATCCTACCTACCTTCATGGTTGAAATATTCATTTTGAATTCAAAATAAGAAATATGCCTTAAGTCAAGCCTCCATCAATCTCGATTTCACTATATGTATACCCTCTTGCTTCCTTCGATCGTTTTGCTTTTCCAAATTTGTAGGGACCAAGATTCACTACTGTAATAATTACAAGCAATTATATACAATTTTTAATCTCAAATTGGACAATTTAGTTTTTTTTTTTGGAATACAATTGGACAATTTAGATTTAAAACTGTTTTTTAGTTGAAACAATCTCGACCATTAAAATTAAATCGGATGGCTTAGATTTATTACTGCATCCTGCTATTACATTAGGAAATCCTTTTTCCATTTGTAGTTGTACTTGTCATGCATGCTCTTCATCTCACTATAAGTATACCCTCATGCTTCTTTCAATCATTTTTCACTTCTTCATATTTAAGATGTGTGAGTCACATTTAAGGTGTGTGAGTATAACTACTAAATTATTTGACAAAGAAAATACATATTTGTTTTAGAAAATCACAAGCACATATATATGTCAAACTATAAAATCAAGGATATATCAAAATATCCTCACATTTTTTTCTTCCTTTTATTGTACATGTAACATGATGATCAATAATAATAAGAACTAAAATAAACAGCTCCTCCCAAAAGAACTTAACACCTTTTCTTATTTTAGTTTTGTAGTTTACTTGTATCAGAGAGGGCACACAACACGCTTAGCTGGAACAACAATGAGTCGACTCTCTCTAGGAGCACTGAGTCCACAAACATCATTCATATTCATTTCACTCGGCTTCATCCCATTAGGTAACTCCCACGTAAAGCAATGAAGTAAATGGGCCAAAGCCAAGTCTAATGCATACATGCTCAATTGCATCCCGGGGCAAGATCTTCGACCTGACCCGAATGGAATAAACTCAAAATTACTTCCTTTAAAATTGGGTGCGCTTGAATTAAGAAACCGTGAAGGCTTAAATTCTTCTGGATCTTCCCACGAGTCTTTGTCTCTGCCTATAGCCCACACATTTATCATCACGCGCGAGCCCTTGGGGACAAAATAACTACGAATTGTTGCGTCTTCTGCCGTTTCATGGAGAAGAAGGGGAACCGGCGGGTGAAGACGCAATGTCTCTTTGACGACACATTTTAGATAAGTGAGTTTCTCTATGTCTGATTCCTCTACCCGCCGGTCTAAGCCAACCACGGTGGCGAGTTCTTCTTGCACGCGCGTTAGATCTTGTGGATTTCTCATTAGCTCCGATATAGCCCATTCTATTGCTGCTGCTATCGATTCAGTTCCTCCAAACATCACGTCCTGTGTTATTGCACTGTCATTAGTTGTCACTTATTTTCAAAATTTCAATGTATATAATATTTCGTTGTTTCTCTATATTGTTATAAAAAGAAATCAACAATCAATTAATTTAAGTAGTGACTTTCTGGTAAAAAAAATATTGACAAGAGGTTTGAATCATTAAACAAGTGATCACAAGTTTGATTAATGGTTATTGTGTATGGAGTAAATTCAGTTGTGAAGAGAGAATCTATTTTATGTGCCAGTATAAAAAATGTTGTTTCAATGGCAATAATTGCAAGAAACATGACGTGTCATTTTTTAATAGTGTGGTCAGTAAAAATCGATGAGATGACTAAAATATTAAGCTCCCGTATAAGAAGTTCCAAAGTAACTTTCAACGCTTTTAGTACAAACTCCTTCTGTTAAATTTTTTTCATTCAAATAAAAGTTCTTTATTTTCGTGCTTAATTTAATTGTGTTTCACCTACTTTCTTATTAAAATTGTAGAGAAGTAGAAAACAATATGTCCAAACAGTACCATGCATAATCTTTATTCTTGAGTATACTCATCACCAAAATGGAAAAATACAAATACAAACAGAGAAGTGATACTACTTAACTAAGACATTGAGCTCAAATAGTAATGAGTTTCCCTAAGATAAATTGTTCCGAATTCAATTTCTGATGGAAACAATTTTTAGCCAAACTATAGTTACCTCGTGGTTGAACTCTAAATTATCGAGACTCTTCTCTTTTCTTGGTACTCCAATCATGATGTAATTTAATTGTTTAGTTGAATGGACGTGTACAAATAGTTTTATATTATCGCCACATTATTGCATATTTTTTTTTGTCGAAACCACATTATTGCATATCAATGGGTATAATCTCTCTACTATGAACTTGATGCATTTATTTTATGTATACTTTCATTTGTCTTAAACCCATTATGCTTAGTTTAGTGGCGAGGTATATATTTAGGTATTATGCATTAGGTTCTTAGGTTCATCGTTTACTTCATTGTAACAAAAAAAAAAAGTTCTTGGTTCTTGGTTCATTCTGAGAAATCTTGTGTAATTTTCTTATTTAAATGTTCATTCATTGCTCCTCTTTCTCGACATTCAAATTAATATATTCGTCCCTAAATATAAGATACATTTAAGACCCCTTTTAAAAGTGATCTTATATTTAGAGACGGGGTAGTATTAATTATTTGTGTAGTTAAGAATGAAAAAAACACTTGATCAAAAAAAACATATGAAAAAACCATATTAAAATAGTATCCATACCATGATGATGCCTTTGATGTTATCCCTAGTGAGTTTGATGGAGTTATCATCCGATTCATTACTCACTTTAACTTCATCACCGTAAAAAGCCAATAATTCATCAACCATATCACTATCTTCATCACCACAACCAATGCTCATATTCCTCTTTTTCTCCACATGTTCATCAATAATCTTATCAATAAAACAATCCAAAGCACCTCTAGCCTTAACAAGCCTAGCATTAAAACCTTGAGGATCAACCACCCTCAAAAAAGGAACATAATCCGCAATATTAAAAGCTACAAACAATTTCGAAAACTCTTGTAGTATTGAAATAAACTCATCTTGTCCTTCATTTGAATTTGACCCAAAAGCTGCGCGGTAGATAATGTTTTTGGTTAAATTAAAAACCATGTCACCAATGTTAACCGACTTTCCCACATTGTCATTAATGTTGGTGATAACCGCATCAACTTCGTCTCTAACGGATTGCCAGGACTCCACACGTTTGCGGCTAAAGAGTTTCATGACACAAAGTTTCCGCATTTGACGCCAAAAGGGACCGTAGTGGGCGAACACCACGTCAGCACGGTTATAAGTAAGGTAACTTATGGCTATTGTTGCCGGGCGATTGGAGAATATGTTGTCATGTAATTGTAACACTTCACGGGCGGCTTCCGCGTTTGAAATTGCTACCATGTGGATAAATCCCATGCGTAGGTGCAAAACACCACCATATAGTTTAGCTAAATTTGCTAAACCTCTATGTGTGAGTTTGTCCATCATGTTCATGTTGCCTATTAAGGGTAAACCTTTTGGTCCCGGTGGATACGGTGCTTTTTTTCGAGTTTTGGATACTAAATTTAGTAGTAGAACTAAAGTGAGTGGGAGAATCAATAATAGAGATGTTTGAAATGGTTCTAGTGTGATTTTTGCTTGATGAAGTAAATCCATGTTAACTTGCATGTGTGTGTGTCTGTCTTTTTTTTGGGTTTTCCTAATTAGGAAATTATTTATAGGGGTTATAGAGTGATGGAGAATTTTATTGATTACTTGGTAAGAAAGAAATGAATGTGTGGTTGGGTAATGATGTGAGATTGCAACTCTAAGGGTTGCTGAGTTGTTGTGAGAGATATAAGAGTGAAGGGTACCCTACTTCTTTTGTTGCTAGAGAGAGGGATAAGTTGTATATGTGTTGTTTGGGTATTTGACTGAGGGTATTTTGGTAAAATTGGAAAGGGAGAGTTTTAAAATTGAGGAGATTAAGTCACGTAAGGAAGTGAGGATGAGAGAATATTTGGATTTATGTTATGATTGGTTTATTTCTAAGTTTGTAGTTTGTATTTTAATCCGACATGTTGGGTATAGTGTAGCTCAATTCTGTTTCTATTTATGTTAGGTTTCTTAGGAGTGAAAATTGTATCATTTTGAGGATTTCTACCATACTCTTAATAAGAGTTTAACTTGACCCATTCATAAATTATTATTAGTAAAAACTACATTGAGTACAAAGCAACCAATCATTCTGAAGAAGTATCATAATACAAAATCGTAGGATCAAAATCTCCAAAATCATAACAAGGTAGTTTGATAGTGAGATCGCAGGAAATCCCATGGTGATCATATAGATCGAAGAAATATCCTACTCGGATAATCATTACACAAGTCGTAAGATCCTACTAAAATAGAGGATTATATAGATCGAAGAAGTATCATAATACAAAATCGTAGGATCAAAACCTCCAAAATCATAACAAAATCCATAATCATAATCATCACAAACAACTCGACATAAACCTTAAGGTTTAAAACTAACAATTCAACATAAGTTCAAAAAGAAACAATGTATTCCATTGCACAGTCCTGAGGAATTATACGCAAACAAGAAATAAACTTCATTATTGTAAACAAAATTAATGCTCCAAACTTGAACCAAACGAATATTAAATATATATATATATATTTTTTTTGGAACTCGTCGTTTTGTCTTATTGAGTATTTTTCAGAATTTTTTTTGGAATGTTACATAGTCTAATAAAGGCTTTGGCTATACTTCACCAAGTCTTCGACGGTGCACATGTTCCCGATATTATTATAATGAATACGAATTTTATAAAATCAACTGTTGGATTGAAAGTTTATATCGTTTAGTTATCCATAATTTTTTTAAAAAAAAATCGGAAATCATTTGATATGTTATTGAGACCAATCAAGATTAACGGTATTAAATAAAAATCCATAAACTGTTAATTTTGATGGGTCTCAATAACATATCAAATGATTTTTGATTTTTTTAAAAAAATATGGATGATCTATACGATATAAAATTTCAATCAAACGGTCGGTTTTATAAAGTTCGTATTCGTTACAATAATATTGGTAACTTGTGCACCATGGAAGAGTTAAGTAACTTGTGCATAATAACACTCGCCTCTAATAAAAAGTGTTTTTCTTATGGACCAGCTGGACTTGTAAGCAATGAAATTCAATTTATTGGTTCAGTTTACTTTTAGGTGATATAAGAGTATACTTTGTTAATTGTTCTTAATATATTTTGTTATATATGATGATGCAGGTTTGAGTGTGATCTCTCAAAATAAAACAAGAATGGAGGATGATACATTCCTCTGGTATTGGAAATGGTAAACAAATATATACTGAGATTTTGGGTGGGAACTTTTCACAAGAGTTTTGTTCAAGTGAAATACCTCATTTGTTGTCCTAAAATTTCCAATGAACATCCACATCTTTAATATTCAAGAAGAGCTTCGAAGGCGCCACGAGAATCAACGTCTGTTTGGTTTGAGGTAGATGGTGGGGAGGGAAGGTGAGAGGGTAATCTTGACAAAAAATAATTTCTTTTTATTAAATCATTTTTTTTATAAAAAAGACGTTTTTTATTCTTGAAAAAAAGAGGCTTTTGATGATATAAAAAATTATTTGCAGAAGCCTCCAACTTTAATGCCTCCCATTCGAAACAAATATATGAAGTTGTATAATAAATGCTGAGGAATTGGTTGCTTCTGATGATGGTGTAGATGTTGATGTGATGACTAACAATCAAAATGATAAGGAAAAGGGTGTGATGGTGGTGTCCATATTAAGATTGTGTTTTGATTCTTCTCAATTAACAAAACCTTTCGATCTCTCTCAATCATCTTTATTTTTAATATTATATCTTAATTTTATTTTTCTTTTTATTTTATTTTTTCATCAAGTAGGCTAGTGCTAAACTCACCTATATAAATATGAAGAAGTAGAGGTGAGCATGAACCCGAGACCCGACTCGAAACCGATATAACCGACAACATATTGAAGCATTCGGTCGGGTGCGGATTGGGTCACAGATCAACAAATTGCGAAAAACCAGGCATAAACGGTTGCATACGGGCAGGTCTCTAAAATTCAATTTCTCCATAACCGAAACCGACCGAACAACCATTAGATGCAAATTAATTTTTTTTCTTCTCTCCCTCTCAATCTCATATACTCTTCTCTTTGTTATTTTTATCCATCTTTGATATAAGATAAAAATGTTATATTTTACAAAGCTTATAATTAATAATATGGTGATGAAGAAGGTGAGAAAAATATTCTAATATATATATTCTAGATCTATTTTAATTTCTACGTCTCTTTTACTTGATATTTTATTGTGTTTAGATCTACATATTGAAAGAAAGCAACTGCATCTAACCCTCTTTGTTTTTTAATTTACTTCGTCTATCTTTTGTTGCATTGTGACGAGGTATTAAACTATTCGAAAATTAGGAATTTTTGGAGAATGGATGAGTTTTAGATGTAAACAAAGTTTCGATATAACCCGTAATAACCGACCCGTTCAACCCGCCACCCGTATGACCCAAACCCGAACAAACCGAAGATATAGACGGTCGGAATTGGGTCCAAATTAAATGGTTGCGGTTTTTATCGATTTAGTGATTTTCGGCCTGAACCCGACCGATGCTCAGGCCTATGAAGAAGTGAGAAATTTAAAATTTGAACTCAATCACTCGATAATATCTTTAGTAACTACCAGTTGAGTTATCTAATAAGACTCTTTTTTATTATTATTATTTTTTAATTTGATAAAAAAAATAAAAAAAGACTGAAACGAGTACCACACTAAGTATATAAAAGTAAATTTAGAATGAATATTGGAATTAACATGTCTATAAAATATATACAATTAACGTGTTTGTCTCATTTCATAATAGAGTCTTTTAATATACTTGTGTCTATAATAGAGTACTATTCATAGGTTGTTGGACAAGATGAAATTTTTTTTTATCGGTGGTTGAAGACGACGAGTATTTTTTAGTCTCAAACTATCATAGTTGATGGTTTAATCTTTTACTTTGTTTGGGCCTTGTATGATCGTTTGTTTTTCTTTCTGTGACTTTGTGGAAACTCTGATAGTCTATCTTGAAACATCTTGTGTTGATGAGGCTTTTTTGTTAATATATATCATTTTGACTTGTTAAAAAAAATACTTGTGTCTTGTACTCTTGTTGAATTAAATCAATTAATTGAGATTCTATGGAGTTGATATATATTCCTCCATTGCATTGTTCTCATTAGGAATGCATTTTTTATTAATAGTATATTTTAATTAAAATAAGCCAGCTGTTGTCTTATTTTAATTAATAGTATATTTTTAATGATATTACGAAATGAAAGACAAAAGCAAAATCACGTGGTTTGGTGGTAATATAGTGAAGAAGATAGAGGATGAAGAGAAGAATTTATTTTGGAAGGATAATTGAATAGATGAGATTTTATTGAAGTCTCGATTTAGTTGATTGTTTGACTTGGGAAGAACAATTGTGGGCGAATGTTGTAATGTTAATTGTGGCTAATGTTGTGTTGTAGCTAGGTTGATACTTGTTGGAGAATTCGAGGACCATAAGAGAGGGAGACACCATGTCTCCACCCAAAATATTAAGGTATTATAGTCATTTCTCTTACTAATCTAACATTTTTTCCATTCATAATCGATGTGAGACTTAATCACTCATACTCGAAATCCAACAATTTCCCCCAAGTGTGAGTTCCCACATCCTATAATTGATCCAATACTGTGATCCACATTATTACTTAATAGGTTAGTCAGTAGGTGATGCTTATCATTAAAATTAGTTTGCTCAATAAACATAATAAAATGTTAGAATCAAAACCAATATTTCTTGAAGTAACCTAACCAATAATTCATAATAAAATATAGTTTATAGGAGTATTTTAATAATACTAAAATATCTTAAAATGAACTACTAATTCAAGGTGTCTACTATTCTTGGCAATATTAAAAATGAACAACCAATGATTATCAAGCAAACTTTTGATAAACAAATATAAACAATTATGAAATCAATTTTTACACATGAAGAATAAAATGAGTCAGTTATGTTATTTCTATCATCAAGCAGATAAAATGAGTCAATTTTTTACTTGTTGGCTGTTGAGGGAGATCTTGATGAGTGAACCAGTTCGGCAGGTTTCAGCCATCTCCTTTGAGTTGCTTCATACAAATCATTAATATCATATTTGTCCTCAAAACATAAGTAATATAAAAAATCAACATTTCAGTTAGATATGAATTGCGACGAAATTTGGTTTGTTGCAAATTTCATCTTGGGACAGAAATTTCAACTGTTGTGTGATGGAATTTTCCGTCCCAAATGATTTTTTTTTTCTTTGTTGTGAATTGCTAAGAATACATAGCACTCTTACAATTTACAAGGTGCCTACAAAGTATATAGCTGAAATGAAAAAATTGAGAGCTGCTTTTATCCTCTACTAATTTTTAAAATCTCAATCTCGTCTCGATGAACCATTACATACCAGATAAAATAGTTAATTTTCTCTGGATTCATTATTCTAGAGACGATAAATACTATAATTTTTCCTGTCTGAAACGGTGCAGCGCACCTAACAAAATCATAATTTTAGAAATGGTATTTGTGAGAAAGGGAATCTAAAACTCAAATCAGAAAAAATATCGGCCCATTAGGCCCAACAATGTGTAATAAGAGGAAGAGTAATGATATTCTTTCTAATAACAAGTTTTGGATTACACTTTTTTCTTGCTGCAGTTTTTTTATTCTCCATAGATAAGTTATCAACTATGTTGTCAAAAAACACATGTCAAAATATCATTACTCAAAGAGGAATATCTAGCTTGAGAAGAAAGCTAGCAAAAAATAAATAAAGAGAAATAAAAAAGATGATGGCAGGTACGACTAATTCATAGGAAATGGATTTCTTGCTCTAACTGCGTAACACAGTTACAATTATTAGTTGTTTGATTTAAATCAACGGATGAGAACGTTTAACTATTGAAATTAATTGTATAATTTAAACTGTTTGATCTTATATAAAAGAGCGAAATCTATTATCACATGTAAGTGTAAAACTATAAATATAACTTGAGATCTATTATCATATGTTAACAAAAAATGTCATGTTAGTTTTTTAGCGATAAAACTTGATTTTTTTTAATGACAAATTGTTAGTCGTTAGTATATTACAATGTCATGTTAGTCTTTTTCACCTTGTCAGGACTTGAACCCTGAACCTCAAACTTCTTAACCCTTAGCTCAACTGGTTGAACTGATTGAGCTAACCATCCCACTCAGTATTGATAACAATTGACAATGATCATTTGAAAAATATAATTAATATGAAGACTTGATCGACAAATTTGCTTAAAAAACTACTAGAATGGAGGTATTTTTAAGTAGCTAGAAGATATTTTGTTGTTATTGATAGGAATAAGAATATATTTTTTTGCAATAATAAAAGTGTTTAGTTTGTTAAGTGTTATTATTTTATTTTATTTTGACAATTCTTTTTAGTGTTTTTGAAAAGGAATTCTTTTTAGTGTTATTATATTTAATTTAATTTTTTTGACAAAATTATATTTAATTTAATTAAGTGGAATTGTTTGTGTCACCAAAATTAAGATATGTGTCACCAAAATTCCATGTCATCAATTTTTTTGGTCAAAATAGTCAAAGGGACTAAGAAATGCAAAAGGGGGCAAACATGGGGGACTAAAATCGCTCGTTTGAAACTAGGGGACTAAAATCGCACAATTAGGAAACGTGAGGGACCAAAACTGTAATTTAGCTTTTCATTTAATGCATTTAGTAGGATATTTATTAGTTGGGCTAGTGAGTTGGGGGAGGTGTAGCCCATCAATGTGGGGTTAAGTTAGTAGGCCCAATAGTGAAGGGGCATAATTGGAATTTGAATCTAAAGTAGTAATCCAGGGGTTTCTTTATGTCAAGTCTAGAGAGCGAAATTCATTTGGTCATAAGAAGAAAAAAAATAAAAGGTAGAAATTAAGAGAACACGCTACATTTTACGTGAATTTTCTACTCCTTGAGCGGATATTATGTAACTAAATTTTCTTCTACATTTTCTTCGCTTAAAAGTTTTCTACAGCCAATTTAATAAAATATCGTTTTCTATTACATTGTAAAAACGGGAAGAAAAAATACATTCGATGGTTTCAACGAACTAGTCTAATATGAACTTTTTCAAATTCACACACTCTAATTCTTTACTTATTATTATTTCTATACCGAATTCTTCATACAAGTTGCTAGCTTGTTCCAACAGATCTGATATACACACCAACTACATAATTATTACATAATTATGATCGTCACTTTGTTTGGCCTTGAAAAACGACGATAACCGTAGAAACATCACCTTCTAAAATGATTAATATTGCATCAACATTCACGCAAGAAACATCATGACCACCAATCATGAGAATTCCCATTTGTCATATGTGCATCATGACACACCAGCAAGCTCTTATACATTCAATCTTGAACCAAATAGCAATCCATCACTTTCTCAAAACATAGAGAAAGCACTAGTTTAAACCAATTGCATCTGTCATCAAACTCAAATTAATTCTGATCAGTGCAAGTTTTTGCAAACATGCAGGCAGCAGTGAATGGTCTTTCTAAGATTTTTATATTGGGTCTAACTCATCCTTAAAAAACCGACTTGTAAGATGAAAATTGCCTCTTAGTTATAAACTCATGTCCAGGCCAACTCATATCTGATGTGAGACTTCTTAACACATCTCTCACACCGAGCACTATTGGGCTTGGTGAGTGGATATAAATGGTGGGTGACCTGATAGCGGGTGACCCAACGAATCTTGGAGTGGCTCTGATACCATCTTAGAATTAGAAGTTGGGCTTAACTCAACCCTAAATGATTGGCTTGTAAGATTAGGATTGTCTCTTACTTATAAACTCATGTTCAGGCCAAGTTGGCCAACTCATATCCGATGTAGGGCCTCTTAACAATCTGATGTACGACGCTCATGCTAGTGGGTGTTATGCTTGCTCGTGTATGTGTACATGTGCGCGCACGCGTGTCTATATTATATAATTAATGAATATTTTACAAGCAGAGAATTGAGAGTTCTAACCGGCGTCATGCAAAAATTAACTTCCGTTCTTGGATCTCCTTTATTTAATTATTTATGTCTTTATTTATGTGATTATTATTTATTTATGGGACGTGGTCGTAATTGAACATTATCTAGTTGTGAGTTTTAGACTAAGTTGAAAGTAGAGTAATTGGTGTTTTCTCTTCCGACCCCGTAATTCTTTTATACCGCTAATATTTTAATTTTGTCTTTGCAGAAAAATTCGATTCGCATAAACCAAAGGAAATAAAATAAACACTAAACAAGCAAATACAATACGGTCACTAGAAAATGCATTATCCAATTATCACACGATCAAAAGTGAGTACCACCAAATCCTCTCAAAGATACTTACTACAAATTTAGAAATAAAACGAGGGGTCCACAAAACAAAAGGATTACAAGTCCAATAATTCCTTAATATTCATTTTAAATTAAAAAATAAGAAATAGGACTCACGTCACGCCTCCGTCAATTTTGATCTCACTCATGCTTCCTTCAATATTTGCTCATCCACATTTGTAGCTGTACTGTACCTGCCATGCATGCTCTGCTCTCTATATTTTTTTTTTATGTTCGGTATTACGGTTTTTTTTTTTTTATTTGTCAGAACTTAAATCCTAAACCTCAATTAGTTTAATTAATTGAGATATTCATCCCACCACCCATGTTCGGTGTTACGGTGATTATTTACATATTTCAAATAATTTCATGGTTAGTATTTTATCTTTTAAAATAATAAATATATATACTGAAATTCAAGCATCGATTCCTGCATATTATATAATATTCTTACAAAGTAAGATTTTTATTTTTTTTACAAATACCAAGTAAGTTATATTGACGAGATAGAAATATAACTTTTATTGTGGGTTTATATAGTAAAAATATCTTGTGACACTCATTACTAAACAAGAATAAAATTATGTGTGTATGGATGTATATATGAGAGTGAGAGTTTATTACCAACAATTAGATTAAAATCAATGGCTCATAGGAGGGATCCGCCGAATCCAGGAGTAAGTCTCCATTGACTTACTTCGCTTAATAACTCGATATCGGCATTATATTTCTTCAATTCAACCGTTGAATTCAAAAATTACATTGAGTAGATCAACTCCACAAATTTTTATAAAAATTCAAAAAATGTAGTTATGTATTCAGATTATTGAAATTCAACGATTTTTTTAAAAGTTTATCGTACGTTCAATTGAAGTTATCAGAAAAAGTATCAAACGATTTTGAATTTTTATAAAAATTTGAAGAGTTGATCTACTCAATGAGATCTTTGAATTCAACGGTTGGATTGAAGAAATATAATATCGATATCGAGTTATTAAGCGGAGTAAGTCAATGGAGACTTACTCCTAGAGTCGATAAATCCCTCTTCTTAAAATATTTATGCTCGTAAGTATAGGATATTTTATCCAATAATTTATTTCAAAGTTATTTTATATATTAAATTATTATTTTTATTATTATTAATATTGTTATTATTGTTAATTATGCGCGTTACTTAATTTGCTTGGTCAAAATAGTTGTTCCTATTTACTTGGGCGGTTACAACTCTTTAATCCTAATAAACAAATTTTATGGATTACGGTTAATTGGCCTTATGAGATTGATTAGCAATAGGATATATATAAGGGTGAACGAGAGAGTAAGTATATAGGAAACTAAGTGACACAAGTAAAATATATAATAATACAAAGTTCCCATGAGCATCCAAAAAGTAGTTCTATGAGACCTTGCTAATTCACGTGCAATGCTAGCAAGATGTGACTGTTGTATGAGGGTATTAGCTATGTGACCAATTGCACCGGGTAACTTACCTGTGGTGGCGAAATACTCTTAAGCCCAGTGCATTTGCACGCCTCAGTCAAATTCGATAAGTTCTTCTCATTCTATATTTTATTTTATTATGAGTCTATTTATCCGTAAAATTAATTTCTCTTATTTTATTATTTGAAATAATTCTATGTCATATATAATATTTTTCCTACAATCTTAAGAGTAATTTTTATTGACATGGAATTCTGTAGATTTATCGTTAATTTTATTTTGGAACAAATATGATTCTTTGATTTCCTCGGTTCAATCTACAAGAGCATGGTGCAATCAAGTCTATTGTAAGTTTTAAACTTTTCTCCCTTTGAAACCAACCACAAGGGATAAGGAGCGTGATGAATTTGACTGTAAAGAGAAATGGTGAATCAGTTTCTGAAAGTTGTACCTTGTACACTTCATCCAGGTTCTATCTATTCTACCTTGTTCTTCTTGTTGCTATAATTATACTTGCCTTTATCTATGGTAGCTTTGCTTGATTCATTTGATTCTCATGTGGATGTGTATTAGTTTTTGTTTAACAATTGTTGGAGACTATAAATTATTATCGGTAGATAACATAACTTTCGGTTACCTTTATAAATATGATGATACATATATTTTAGAGTAAATGAAATGAAAATAATTTAGAATAGGTAAGATGTTATCATTATCAACCCTTGTTTTGGAATATTTGTCCATTTTAATATTACATGATTATAGTTATACGATATATATTTTTTCAAATATCAAGTTGGTATAATGGTATATGTGTAGTTTATGAAATCAAGTTGATGTATAAGTATATGTACATGTATGAAAACACAATTTGAGAAGATCGAAGGGAATTAAATTATGAAAACTAGATATTTTGATTTTTTCTTATACTTAGTATTTTATTGAATATAAATGGAGTCGGCATTTTGTTAGTTATAGAGTATATATGTGTAATGCTTTGATTGATATTAAATAAATTGATGTAAAAATTTTGAGCTTGCGTGTTATTTTTAAAATATGTTGAATATCACTGATTTATTTGATTTGGAATATGTGAATAAGCATGATTAATTTTGAATTATATACTAAAGCATGTAGTTCTTGTTAAGTGAATTATTTGTTGTGGATGACAAAATTGTTTTGAGGATTTAATATATTGTGCAGAATTAGTAGATTTATCATGTATAAATTAAATTGATGAATTTGTGTAAAATATATTTTAATGTCGAGGCATATTCATATTGCAGAATTTAAGTTAATGTGTATATATCAAAAGCATTGTTTGATAAATTTTTATTTTATCGTGAAAGATTATTTTGCTTATTTATTATGTGAAAATTGATATATGACTTTTATAACTGGGAAAGTGAAAATTTGTGGGTATAAAATTTATTGATATGTGTATTTCAATTTGTGTAAAATGGTTTTTGATGTGGGGGTTTATCCAATATTGTCAAAATTTATTTTGTACTTATAATTGAGAAGTTTAATGGATAAGTTTTTCTAGTGTATGTTTGAGACAATATAAATTGATTTAAAAGTTCTGTATGTCTTTATGGCACTTGGTAGTTCACTGTTTATATTGTTCGCTAATTGTTATTCAAGTGATGCAGTAGTATTTGTTGCCACCGGAGATGTAAATTTGTATAGGTGTTGGAACTTGAAAGCAAATTGAGGAGATATTTTACTGAGAAATTTCATGACCTGAATATGTGATAGAAAAGATGTCGTTTAAAAATATTCTAAGTAGACTTGAATATGATTGTGACTCATAAAATATTTGAGAAATACCATAAACTATAATATGGTGTATTGTGGATTATCCATTGTATTAAAATAATACAATGATGTTTAATGAAATCTGTTGATATGAAAAATATTTGTGTGAATTAATTTCTCCAATGTGGGGGTTTGTCGCTTGGAATTCTTTCAAGTAGACTTGGATAAATTTGCAAGGCTATGTTCATATGGGTAAGAACAAGTCACTTGTCAATTTGAGGAGACACTATCCAATTTCTATTTGAGTTCATCCCTATGGTATAGTATGGTGTAGGATAGTGTATACTACAGTGTTGAAGGTTGAGTTTATTCTCTTAATGAATCTATAGCTCATAAAATGAGTGGTGTGCTTGACTGTGGTGTACACTTGATAGATTCACCTATATGAGTGTTGAGGTGGGGCCGCCTCTATGAAAGCTTGGGCAGACTTTCTAGAGCCACTCATGAAATCTGGAATAGGTACAAGGCCAAAATGCACCACACCACGTTGAACAACTTTGGACGAGAATTCAATGTGAGTGATGAAGTCACTGTTTCACATACAGAATGAGGTTCATAGATGTTATAATCTCACCGACATTCTAGTGGATCAAATTTCATTTGCTCTATGTGCTAGTTCATAGTCCAAAAGACACTAGTGCTTATGTGTTGATTTTTCACGCTCTTGGGAACACTTAAAACTTAAAATCTAAAACTTTAAAATAAATTGTGGGGATTGTAGGATATTTTATCCAATAATTTATTTCAAAGTTATTTTATATATTAAATTATTATTTTTATTATTATTAATATTGTTATTATTGTTAATTATGCACGTTACTTAATTTGCTTGGTCAAAATAGTTGTTCCTATTTCCTTGGGCGGTTACAACTCTTTAATCCTAATAAACAGATTTTATGGATTATGGTTAATTGGCCTTATGAGATTGATTAGCAATAGGATATATATAAGGGTGAACGAGAGAGTAAGTATATAGGAAACTAAGTGACACAAGTAAAATATATAATAATACTAAGTTCCCATGACCATCCAAAAAGTAGTTCTATGAGACCTTGCTAATTCACGTGCAGTGCTAGCAAGATGTGATTGTTGTATCATGGAGGGTATTAGCTATGTGACTAACTGCACCGGGTAACTTACCTGTGGTGGTGAAATACTCTTAAGCTCAGTGCATTTGCACGCCTCAGTCAAATTCGATAAGTTCTTCTCATTCTATATTTTATTTTATTTTATTATGAGTCTATTTATCTGTAAAATTAATTTCTCTTATTTTATTATTTGAAATAATTCTATGTCATAATATTTTTCCTACGGTAAGTACAACTAGTATATTATAAAGGCATACTATTTGTTTATACAAAAACAAAACATATTTGTAGTCTTGTAAGTGCAACTAATTGGTAGCTGCCGAAACGTTGGTTTGTAGAAATCTAAATTCGAATTTAAAATTTTTCACTATTTAAGGCGTGAGAATCCAACCATTAAATTAATATTACAACAAGTGAAAGCCACGACCACTTGAGAAAAAAAATTTAAAAGTTAAACTAAACGGATCCGGATTTCCTGCTGTTGGAGTTTAACGTAGTTTCACGCAGTAACAGATCGCAGTCATTCATTACAGATCAGACGGTTATGATTTAACACACAGTTTTATATATTAAAACAATATCAGCCACATGTTTTAGATCAGACGGTTCTGATCTAAACTGTGTGAAAACTGCACCTTTTTGGACAGCATTAAATCCTGTTCCAAACTAAACAATCACAATCACACAATTTCCCATATCAACGTTCATCCCCAACCCCTAACTTTTCACTTTGATTGCGGTTTAAGTTTATTAAAAGAATTTATCAAATGCAAAGGCAATAACACCACCACTAATGACAACGACCACAAAAATATATCACAAACACATTTACATATCACACTATAATAAGATCAACAACAAATATATCAAAATATAAAGTCTACTTAATCCCCACATTCGTTTTTCTCCTTTTATTGCATGTAACATGATCAATAATAATAACTAAAATAAAAATCTCCTCCCAAAACAACTTCACACATTTTCTTTTCTTGCATCAGAGAGGACATATCACACGCTTAGCTGGAACAGCAACGAGTCGACTCGCTCTAGGAGCTGTGAGTCCAAAAACATCACTCATATCCATCTCACTCGGCTTCATTCCATTAGGTAAATTCCACGTAAAGCAATGAAGTAAATGGGCCAGAGCCAAGTCTAATGCATACATGCCCAATTGCATCCCGGGGCAAGACCTTCGACCTGACCCGAATGGAATAAACTCAAAATTACTTCCTTTAAAATCAGGTGCGCTTGAATTAAGAAACCGTGAAGGCTTAAATTCTTCCGGATCTTCCCATGAGTCTTTGTCTCTGCCTATAGCCCATGCGTTTATCATCACGCGCGAGCCCTTGGGGACAAAATAACCACGAATTGTCGCGTCCTCTGCCGTTTCATGGAGGAGAAGGGGAATCGGTGGGTGAAGACGCAATGTCTCTTTGACAACACATTTTAGATATGTGAGTTTTTCAATGTCCGATTCCTCCACCCGTCGGTGTAAGCCAACCACGGTGGCAAGTTCTTCTTGCACACGGTTTAGATCTTGCGGATTTCTCATTAGCTCCGATATAGTCCATTCCATTGCTGATGCTACCGTTTCTGTTCCTCCAAACATCACGTCCTGTGTTATTGCACTGTCATTAGTTCTTACTTATTTTTAGGAAGAAATTTGAGATAAACACTAATCCACGATCAAGTGACACAATAGGAACTTCTTATCTTTCAGGATTCAATTCACACCATTTATTTTTTTTCTTCTTCCATTATTGGCAGGAAAATTTTATCCTAAAATCTTTGTTGCTAAATAATGACAATTAATTGAAAAAGACCGAGTGATATATATATCTGTGAATATGTCAAATGTCATACTTTATAATAATCTTAGGTAGTGCGTTTAACAAATGAAAAAGATGAACTTTTTTAATGGAAAAGTCTTAAAATACTTTTTAGACTATAAAATTATCATAATTGTCTAAATTGCTTGAGCCTAATTTAATTTATGACAAAAACTACTCATGTATATTTGAGTATGTTGCATATGGTTTTAGTGAAGCGCATTAGACAAAATACCATACCTAAATTTGATCCTTTATGAAAACTCGATGCATTTATGTTTACGCACTTTCATTTGTCTTAAAATCTTCCTGAGGATAGCTCAATTGGAATATTGTATTTTTATATATAAGATTGGGGTTTGAGTATGAGATTTTCTAGTTATTCACCTCAAGATAATTTATATAGTCATTAGACTACTTGACGAAAAACAAAATCCCCACGGATCAAAGCTTCATGTGTGATTCTTTTTATCGAGAAATCTTGTGTATTTAATGCATTGGAAGTGTAAAAAATTATTTTTATCAACATTAATTTTATGTTTTATTTCTATTTTTGATATGCTTAACAAGTGTACCGAGTGCACCGTTTAACATGACCATTTTCTTATTTAAATTAAATGTTCATTCATTGCTTGCTCCTTTTTCTTGACATTCAAATTAAATAAATAATATATATGATCACTAAGACTATACTATCTCACTTAAATAACACACCAACAAATTGGTTTGGTAGTGTTGTATTAAAATAATTGGTTTGGTGGGTAAAAGTTGATTATGATTTCATTATCACTAATAAGAGGGTTAATCCCCACAAATATATATATACTTAATTATTTGCACGTTGTACTCTTTTTATAAAAGATAAAAAACAAGAGTGCAAAGCAAGAAGGGTAACAAGATTATAGATTAACTTGCAAATTATGGTATTCCAATAGATTTTGTGAATGTTCATGTTATAGAGATTACTCTCTATTACTTTATGTAATCTCTAGAGTCTACTTTTTAATGATATATATTTTTGAAGTTTGTATGTCTAAAAAATATTACTAGTTTTTTCTTCTTCGGGCATTATGCCCTCTTTTGTAAGATAAAAAACCAAATTATTTTATTTGTTTGCAGATCTACTTATAAAACACCCCTCTATAAAATAAGTTATTCACACAAGTATTACTGTTGCATATATTATACTACGTATTATTCATTAGATTGTTTATGAATTTTCATAAAAACTTAGATGATTAAAAAACGGAGAGTGAAGATTTAATTTGACCTCTCACAATTTTTTTACGATCCAACTTAGTTCTGAAAAAATAATATAATTAATATTTAAATTATTCTCTGACAATTTTATACTGGTAATAAATGTCTATTTACTACAATGAACCAAAGACTATATATATATATATATATATATATATATATATATATATATATATATATATATATATATATATATATATATATATATATATATATATATATATATATATATATATATATATATATATATATATAAATTTCAGAGATTAATGTGAATGTTATTTTTTGTTTGGAATAGCTAAATTGAGGTGAGATTGTACCAAAAAAAAAGCTAAATTGAGGTGAGATAAATACAATAAATAAATAAAAAAAACATTAATTTTATTCATAGAGTACTGTTATTAATTGCAATTGAATAAATCACCAAATCAGTCAGACTTTGTAAGACACTCTCAAATACCGATTTTATAAATATTTTAAAGAGTCCTCAATTCTTTCAAATTTTACTCATATTAGTCATTCAAATAATATATTAAGAACTAAATTGAGAATAAGTGGATAAACTTAAAGACTAATTAAATTGATAAGTTGTAAAATATAAGGACTTAATAATAAGTAATTAAATATATGGAACAATTTAACATTTTAATAGAGTCAGAGACTTTGTTTACGATATTTATAAAGTCAATGACCTATTTGAGAGTGTCTTTCAAGACGGACTTTATGTTTATTCATTGTAATTAGTTGACTTGTTAAGTGTATTGAAATGCAATAGATAAAAATGTATTTAGTGAAAAATATATTTATTTTTTTAGTTACATAAAAAAAAGATTTATTTAATACTACTATTCTAAAGTAATAATTAATTTAAATCATATAAATATTACAAATGATTAGGAAGAGAGTAATTATTATTATTATAAATATATTTATTATTAATATTATTAATATTACTATCACTTATCTCCATCAATTAATCGGAGCCAGTTACTTATTGTTATCAACTAATAATTATTAATTATTTACGTAGTTAATTAAGAATGGAAAAAACCATATTAAAATAGTAACCATACCATGATTATGGCTTTGATGTTATCCCTAGTGAGTTTGATGGAGTTCTGAAGATCATCAGATTCATTACTCACTTTAGCTTCATCACTGTAAAAAGCCAATAATTCATCAACCATATCACTATCTTCATCACCACAATCATCATTCATATTCCTCTTCTTCTCCACATGTTCATCAAAAATTTTATCAATAAAACCATCCAAAGCACCTCTAGCCTTAACAAGCCTATCATTAAAACCTTGAGGATCAACCACTCTCAAAAAAGGAACAAAATCCGCAATATTAAAAGCTCCAAACAATTTCGAAAACTCTTGAAGTATCGAAATAAACTCATCTTGTCCTTCTTTTGAACTCGACCCAAAAGCTGCGCGGTAGATAATGTTTTTGGTTAAATTAAAAACCAAATCACCAATGTTAACCGGCGTTCCCACGTTGTCATTAACGTTGGTGATAACCGCATCAACTTCGTCTCTAACTGATTGCCAGGACTCCGCCCGTTTGCGGCTAAAGAGTTTCATGACACAAAGTTTCCGCATCTGGCGCCAAAATGGACCGTAGTGAGCAAATGCCATGTCAGCACGGTTATAAGTAAGGTAACTTATGGCTATTGTTGCCGGGCGATTGGAGAATATATTGTCATGTAATTGTAACACTTCACGGGCGGCTTCCGCGTTTGAAATTGCTACCATGTGGATAAATCCCATGCGTAGGTGCAAAACACCACCATATAGTTTAGCTAAATTTGCTAAACCTCTATGTGTGAGTTTGTCCATCATGTTCATGTTGCCTATTAAGGGTAAACCTTTTGGTCCCGGTGGATACGGTGCTTTTTTTCGAGTTTTTGATACTAAATTTAGTAGTAGAACTAAAGTGATTGGGAGAATCAATAATAGAGATGTTTGAAATGGTTCTAGTGTGATTTTTGCTTGATGAAGTAAATCCATGTTATCTTGTGTGTGTGTGTGTCTGTCTTTTCTAATTAGGTTATTTATAGAGTGATGGAGAATTTTATTGATTACTTGGTAGGAAAGAAATGAATGTAGTGTTTGTTGGGTGATGAGAGTTGATGTGAGATTGCAACTCTAGGGGTTGATGAGTTGTGAGACATATTATGGGGTCTTATATATAGATATATAATTACTTTGCTTGAAGAGTGTAAAGCTTGTTAAGAAAAATATATGTATCAATAGATTATATATAATGCAAGTGGACACACAACTATAATAAAGCATTTGGGAAAAAATATCATTAATTAGAACACATTTTTTTCATTCTATATATTCAGAAATTATTATTAGTAAAAACTACACTGAGTACAAAGCAACCAATTAATTAATGTATATATATTATTAGAGCTGGGTATACGGACCAAGGTCCGCGGGCCGACCCGTTTAACCCGCAGCCCGCACGGACTTAAGACCAAATTTTTTTGGCTCGTTTACATTTTTGCCCGTGTGGGTTGGACCGTTAAAACCGCGGGTTATGCGGGTTAAATCCGCGGGTTCGCGGGTTAGCCCGTGGCCCGCCTTCTTTTTTTTATATAATTAATTACAAAATTTATCAAATATAAATAACTTGGTCCATGTCCAAATTCAAATTTTTTAACCACAAAAAAAAAAAACTTAGTCTAAACCCTAATTATAAAAAACAACAACACACTCCAATTTTAATCAAGTAGACAACAACACAAAACATTAGGATTCAGACATGTTCTTATACTTATAATCTTTTGTTCTTTTTCACTATCTTTTACTTTGTCTTAGCTGTATATACATTTGTTAGTATTTAAAAGATTAATGTCCAAATGAGTAGTTATTTTTCTTGGGGGTATTTTCCGCTTTGAATAATTTGGTTACCTTGATGTGATTTAGTTAAGTTGAATATGCTAATTTTCTATGTTTTTTTGGGTACATGTAGAAAGTTTTTCTCACTAAAATGGACGGTACAAAAATGACGATAAGAATCAGTTGAATTTGATTTTAGTTGCATTACTTACAAAGAGAAGATAGATAAACTCAATGATATCACAAACTTTATTTATTTTTATTTGTTACTTACAATTTATATGATATAACATAAAATTATTAATAATATATTTTTTTAAGCTTTCATTATATCAATATTTTATTAATTTAGTTTATTTTTTTGAAAAAAGTGATTTTTTTTTTTTGTAATAGTCTGCGGGTTAACCGTTTAACCCGCGGGCTTATGCGGACCGGACTCGGGCTTAATATTATAACTCGTTTATATTTACCGACGGGCTTGTTCGCCCCGTTTAATATGCGGGTTTATGCGGGGCGGATTAAACGGGGCGGGCTAGCCCGCATACCCAGTTCTATATATTATGGTGCAATATCTTTAATAATTAAAAGAAAATCATGACACATGATATTATCAAAATAAAAAATTTATGGGACATGCCAATTGGGATCAGGAGAAATTAAAAAAGAAAAAGGAATGCATGAAAATAAAGGAAAGTGCGAAGCTGGACAAGCCCAATCAGTATAGAGAATATTTGAAACAATTTTTTTAAGTTAAGCGTTAAAAGAAACAGAATACTTGTTGCCGTGATTGTGAGGTTAACTCAATTGATAATAATATCGTATTTTATATGTAGAAATTGGAGTTTAACTTTCGGACATTCTACTTATTCACTAGACTAGACTACTTAACAAAATAAATACAAAGTTTATAAAGATACATTAAAAATAATTTATTTTTTTGCAAAAACCAAAAATCAGACCTTGATCAAAGAATATACGACGCTCCATCCTGACCAACTAAACCAAACAAATATATATAAGTATATAACTAATTAAAGTTGCTCACAAATTAAGATATTGAGATAAATTGATTAATGAGCTCCTTCTAAGATGAATCGTTCGGGAAAATCCGAGTTCAATTTTTATTGAGAAAATATTGATTAGATTTTACTTATTTCGTTGCCGAACTCTGAATTATGAAACTAATAACAAAAAAAAAAAAAACTGATCAGTGACCACTAATTAAATCAAGGCTTAACTATATATTTGGTCTCTTACGTTTATTTTAGGTTTCAATTTGGTCTCTTACGTTTAAAAAGTATCAATTTGGTCCTTTACGTTTATTTTAGGTTTCAAGTTAGTTTTTTCCGTCAATTTTGTCACATGTGGCAGTCAATTTGCATATGTGGACTGACACGTGGCACTTGGACACGTTGACACGTGTACTGTTCAAACGGTGTTAGTGATAAAACTAACGGAAAGGACTAACTTGAAACCTAAAATAAACGTATGGGACCAAATTGATACTTTTTAAACGTAAGGGACCAAATTGAAACTTAAAATAAACGTAAGGGACCAAATGTGTAGTTAAGCCTTAAATCAACTATTGGAAAAAGAAAAGTGGATTTTTTGTTTTTTTTTTTTGATAAATGTTTTTTGTCCATTTAAAAAGGTATGGTGGACCATGCTAAAATACATCTTCACAAAAGTTAGCAAGTGTATAAGTGTATTGTAGCATTCCTAATATATATATAATATAGAAAGAAGAAAGTGGTTTTCTTCAATGGTGGCGGAAGAAATAGACGAGGACGAGGTTGTTGCGAATCGAGCAGGTTCACCAAGGAGGGATAAAGTACACTAAGGAGTGATAAGGCCCGAAATTTATTGGCAAAAAATTTTTAAGGGCAAAATGAGATTTTTTGGGTATAAAAGAAAGACGGAAGGTTGAGAGAGAAATCACAAGAGGATAGTCTATGTTTTTAAAATGTGCATTTAAGCCCAAGAAAATAACCTAAAAACCTGTCTCATAAACCACACTTGTTTATACAATTGTCAAAATTCAAATACTTGAATAGTTTCGATATATATCATGCATATCATATATCAAGATAATTACTAAATGTGTACCTTTCACCATTAGTCATAAGTATATATGTATTCATTTTTTCTCCCACATTACTTGTTAAAATCAACACCAAAATTGATCATGGAATAGTTTCAATCTCCTTTATGAACTAATATGACTTTCTTCATCAATTTTACACATTGTTTCGACTAATAATTGACCAGGTGTTACTCCAATCATGATTACCGGTTAAAAGAATAATCAAAATCAAAGGCATATATTTCAAAGAGTGTGTTGGACACACTAGTCTTTTTACTTTTTTAGTTTTATCCCAAAAATTTTAGTCCTTTTAAGATACCAATACACATTTAATGATACTTTACCATTTGTACTCTTCCTCAGTGGCGGAACCAGAAAAAATAATTTGGGGGGGGCCACAATTTTTTTTAATATACAAATTAAATACGAAAATAATATTATATATAAAAATATACTGTGTAAAAATATATGTTGGTCAAATTTGCCTTCAAATGAGATTTTTTTTTTAAGCAAATAAGATGTCATGTTCATATTTATATACATTTTATTTTTTTTGGTTTAATTACAATGAGCTGAGGATCGAACCCAGAACCTATTTATATACGTTAGTTCAGTTAATTTTACTCAATATTATAAATTCAATTAGGTATGAGTTATTTTTGGACGAACAAAATCAAAGTTCATTATTATAAAATTAAACTATATAACTTAAAAATAATACTCTTGTTGTATATATAGAGTGAAAATCATCAATAATAGAATATAAACTAATATTTGCACTAATACTTTGAACTAATATATATGTTGAGTTTCTTATAGTCATTAAAAATAAACTCTATACAAATATTTACATTAATATTTGTACAAATACGTGTATAAAATTTATTAAAATCATCAATAATACATTTGAATTAATAATACACCTATAAAAAAATTATTTTTTTGGGGTGGGGAGGGTTGTGGCCACCCTCAGTCCCACCCTAGTACCGCCACTGCCCTTACTAAAGTTAAAACATTAATTAAATATATTTTCTCTTTCTTAATAAACTAAGAGTAAAAATGACTTTACTTATCATTTTTTATTATTTCTTAATCTCCGTGCAAAACTCCAAAAGGACTAAAGTTTTGGGACGGAGGGAGTATTAAATAGATAATCTCCGTTGTATATCCTTATTACAATGTTATGCATTAATTACACAGACGCATTTTCAAGGTTGGTTTTGGAATAACACATACTAACATTTTAGAATTTTTAATAAAAAAAAATAAGTTTTCTTAGTATGTGTGTTTTTCTCAATGTGTTCATTATATATAGAACTAGAGGTAGTATATATTCAACGATATTAATTTGAAACAATATGATAATTTACAGATTTACCTCTTGTTCACAAAAGAGACACATTGTTTTAAACTAACCATTAATTTTTTTTAAGTATATTTTAAAAATTCTCAAAATAAAAATATGGAGATCACATCACCAACTTAGATGATCCCTTATGTTTATAGAAGAACACTGTTTAAATATAAATAAATTTCTAACGTTTGTTTCCTCGTGAGATTGACTCAGTTGGTAGGGACATCGCATTATGTGTGCAGGAGCCCGGGTTCAAATCAGAAACACTTCACTTATTCACCTTTAAAGTGAATTATCTAGCCACCGGGGTATTTGAAAGAAAAAAAATATATTCTAACGCTTGTTTCATGCACTGGTCAGTCTAACCTCACAATATTGGATAAGTATAAGTATTATTTTTTGACAGATGGATAAGTATAAATATTGAGTCTTGGTACATTAGGTCAGTGGGATGATCATGCCACTTATCAAAATCACGGCTGCTAGATTATCAAAAAAAAAAAAAAATCACGGCTGCTATATGTCTTTTTACAAATTACATATTGAAAATATGATTTTTTTGGCTAAAGTATTAAAAATATGATGTAATTTAACATATGTATGCGGTTAATATTTTTATTAAAACACATCAGTTATTTAAATAATTTTGTTATATTATTTTTGAAATATCTTTGTAATAATAATTTACATGATGTGACTAATGCATGCGTACAATTTTTTATATCCATCTTGTGATAGCAATTGAACTTTCTTTTTTATGAAACAAACTTTTTGTCTGAAACTATTTTATATACCTAATTAAGTTGTAATTACAAATACATTTATAAATATAATCCGAGAAAATATTAATCCCCAAATTAATTGGTACTACTACTAGTATACATATTGGTATCTAGTTTAAATTTTGTAGGTTTTTCTTGCCATGATATCGTCACCCCCATGAAAGGATCAAAGTTATGTGACATATATGTGAGGCAGCATGTAATCAAGATAAGAGAGTTTTTGTTTTCAGCTTTTTTGTTACAATAATTAAGGATGAATTATGAGAGTGATATTTTGACAAAACTAGTGTTATGTCATGGCAAGTTAATTAAAGTGTTGAAATTTCTGGATTTCTCCAATAAATTCAACAAAATGCATATATGCTCGAGTTAGTCCTGAAAATGAAATCTAAGACAATGACATTATTTTGTTCCAATAAGGTTTGGATTCTTTTAATTGGAATTTTCACTCAATTTCTCTTTGGTGAAAATCTCTATTCTCAACCATTAAAAAGCTCTATCTCCATCGTTTTTAATCTATGGTCCATACCTCACTAAAAAAATTTAGATACTCCAAAAAGAGGAGAAGAATCTATGTTAGATACGTATCATATATCGAGACTCTTAATTAAGGTATTTTTTAATTGGGATAAAATGAAAAAACAGATTGATTTGCTCCACTTTTAACCTGTTAATTTAAGTTGTCGAGTTTAAAATGACTAATGGTGAACCACCAATTAAAAAAGATTTATTTATATGAATCATAAAAATTTATCATATGTTGTTCCTTTTGTAAAAAAAATATATATATATATTGAGTTATGGACATAATCGGTTGTAGTTATTTTCCAAAAATTCTGAAACAACGAAATAATAATTGTGTTGTAATTCACATGATTTTTTAATAAAAACAATAAAAAAAATTGATAGTTTTTTCTTCCAAACTAACTTGCGGGTTGCCCTACTCCACCCTATTTTATCATGCGGGTTAAATAGGGTGGGTCAATTTAAGGGGTTTAGTTCAAAACTTCAAATTAGTCTATTTAAAAAAAAAGCGGATTATGCATAATTTATTTAAGTTTTTTAAAATTTTTTTTTGTCAAAAAGAAAGTCACGACACATATTGAATTAAAAAATAAACCATATAATTTCACACGGTATAAATATTATGTAGCAGATTATATTTTATTTTTCGCAGTGGAGTTTGTCTTAGTTTCCTGTCTTAATATGGTATTTGTTTTATTCGAAATGACAGACCATCTTCAACTTATTACAAGTTCAAACAATGATATACAAACAAATAATGTATTATATATAGTTCGAGAAAGGGACTTATAGTGGCGAAACCAAAATATTTAATTTCGATTTGGATGAGCTACTAAAAAAATTATAATATATAAATTAAATATGAAAATTATATTCCATACAAAAATATAAGTCGTAAAAAACACAAAAACTTTTTTAGGCAATACCAAATTTTGACTTGTGGCTTATAACTTATAAGCTCGTATTGAAAAAAAATAATATTTGGTAACATTTTTTCATAAACATATAGCTTATTAATTTATACTAGCTTATAGTTTAGTTTGATAAGCTACTTCAATTAATTTATAACTTATTATTTTTTTATTCCGTCTAAATGCTCTTCGCCTTATAAAAAATATTATTTTACTTGAAAAATTAAATATTAATCAAACACATTTTGTTATGTCATTTCATATTTATATGCTAGTTCTATTGTTAGTTTTATCCAACACTAAAATTTAATCAGCCATATTTTTTTCCAAGCAAAACCAAAGTTGATTATTATTAAATTAAACTGTATACTTTAAAATAATACTCTATGTATATCGAATGACTTGAAATCATCAATAATAGACTATGAACTTAATATATGTACCGAGGACTTAATTACAATCATTAATAATAAACTCTAAACTAATATTTACATTAATATTTGTACTAATATACGGTAGATGAGTTAAATCATTAATAATATTCTTAAATTAAGACTCTACCTATTAAAAAAGTTTATGATGACTATTATTATTAAGATCTATTTTCTCGCGCAACTTCACAAATATCTTGTTAATATATGAGGATGAGGATTGATCATTTCAGAAAGAGTGACAAGGTATCATATATAAGTATATTTTAATAGTTATAGGTAGATTGAGTATATTTTATCTTCGCTTCAAAATAATGTATTGCCCCAACTAAGTGATCTTTTAATAATATAAGTACAGAAATTAATAATTAATAATATATATCGTATTTGTTCCAAAAAATAATAGTAATATATATCGTACTTCTAACGGTATATATATATATATATATATATATATATATATATATATATATAGAGGATGTATCATATGAGAATGACATTCTTATATGAGAATGATGAGAATGATTAATAGCCATCAGATTAAAATGGAAAGCTGAGATTAAAACATTTTTGTAAGTATATCCCGTACACTATCACAAACCCTCAACTTCTTTCTCTTTCTTCTATTCCTTTGTCAAATCTCTCTCCTCTCTACGCATCGCCGCCGATGACCTCACAGTCTATAGCCGCCATCTCTCGTTCCGATCATCACTCTTCACTCCCTCCGCCGCACCTTCTGTCTGCTTCTCCGTCTCTATTCTTCCTGTTTGTAAAATGCGTTGGATTTCTTGTACCTCTTATCTCAATTTCATCGGATTAAATTCAATTTTATGAAATGGGAATTTATAATATTTGTGCAGGTTTCGAGTTCAATAAGCAAATAAACCATACCCACACCATTCCTTTATTCTACAGGTTCCAATTTCATATTTGAAACAAATATTGATGGGAGTAGGAGATGTTAATATCATTATATGTTTAAGATTCGGGATTATTTGGATTTTTGTCATAGCAACAAGATGCAATTTTTTCATAGCCCAAAATCGTGAATCTCAAATGAGAAGGGAGTGATGGTCGGAACGAGATGAAGAACGCAACAACAGAGGCGGCGAGGCGTTGGGAGAGAGATAGAGATTTGAAAGAGAGAAGTTGAGGGTTTGTGATAATGTACGGGACATACTTACAAATATGTTTTAATCTCAGCTCTCCATTTTAATCTGATGGCTATTAATCATTCTCATCATTCTCATATAAGAATGTCATTCTCATATGATACATCCTCTATATATATATATATATATATATATATATATATATATTATTTTTTTAATTTTTTATCATTCTATTCTTTTTTGTTTTTTTATTACTCTAGTGACTTGAAATTTCATTTTTAAAGTGGATAAATGGAGTATCCGGAATTTGAACTTCAGTCTCTACATATAAAATGTAATATATAAACCAAATGATTTCTAAGATAAGTTTTTATTAAATACCGTTAATTTTGATGGATCTCAATAACATATCAAATCATTTTCAATTTTTTAAAAATTTGACATGAATGATCTATATGATACAAATTTTCAATCCAACAGTAAATTTTGTAAAATTTATATTCATTATAATGATATCATGCACTTATGCACCATATGCATCGCTTGTGCATGTTAGAATTGACCTTGAAATTACGTGGCTTTTCAAAAATGTTAAGGGTTAAATTTAGTTAACAACAAATTGTAGGGGTATGGGGTAAAGTTTTCGACATAGAGAAGTGTAAGCTTTTGCTTGAGGCCCAATAGAATGATTAGAAGGGAATTAACATTTGGAAATGGGGAATGAATGGATGTTTTCTCTCTCAACCCCATATTTCTTTTATATCCTTGAATTTCCAAATTTAGTCTTGAAAAAATTTCGGTTTGTAGAAACCGAAGTTTTTTTTTGCCTTGAAAACAAATTTTAGTTTCTAAAAACTGAAATTTACTCTGAATTTGTACTAAAAAAAATTTAGTTTCTACGAACCGAATTTTTCTGCAAGGGCAAAATCGGGAGAGAAAGCATCGAATGAATGAGTTTCTTATATCTTTCTCAATGATGAAATGAAAGCCCAAGCTATATAGCCGACTTAATTTTCATAATTGAGGAACAAGTGCTAGTAAGAAGCATTATTACAATTTACAAAGTGCCTAAAAAATATAGCTCATTATTACAATGTATAAGGTGCCTAAAAAAAATATAGCTGAAATGAAAATAGAGCTGCTTTTATCCTCCAATAATTTTTAAAATCTCAATTCCGTCTGGATGAACCGTTACAAACATGATAAAATAGTTAGTTTTCTACGGATTCATTATTCTTTTTGTTTTTCAGAAATCGAACTTGAGTTCTCCCGAACGATTCGTCATAAAAGAGCTCATTAACCATTTGATCTCGACATCTTAATTTTTTAGAAATGAACAATATTATGGTTTTTTTCTGTCCAAAACTGTGCAGCGCGCCTAACAGAATCCGAATTTTAGAAATGGGGTATGTGTGAGAAAGGGGATGTACTACTCAAATGAGGAAAAACAACAGCCCACTAGGCCCAAAACTGTAATAATTAAGAGGAATATTTAGCTTGAGAAGCAAGCTAGTATCTTGAAAGAAAAAAAAAAGCAAGCTAGTAAAAACTAAACACGGAGAATAAAAAAGATGATGGACTATTTCATAGGAAATGGATTTCTTGTTGCAAATGCGTAACACAATTATAACTATTAGTTGTTCGATTTAAATTAATGGATAAGAACATTTAACTGCTGAAATTAATTGTATAATCTAAATTATTTATCTAATATAAAAAACTGAGATCTATTCTACCAAAAAAAAAAACTAAGATCTATTACTATTTAAATTATAAATATAGAACATCTCGATACCTAATCCACATTTTCTATATATTTAACATGGGAGCTTCTACGGTATATTCGAATAATTTCAATGTACCAGTACAATTATCTAATGTTAAATGAAAAATTCTATGATACATTTCTAATGTACTGGTATATTAAATCATTAGATAAATGAATATATTTTTTTTTTTAAAAAAAAATCATGTTTTCTATCATCAAAAACATTATAATAACCAAATATTATTTATCAAAATTGTCAAAAATACAAAATTTGATATTTTTAAATTTTTTATTCCTAATAATAGTCAATATTGAATTTTTTTAATGAAATTTTTTTAAAAAATTAGTGTAATGGTTATAAACAATGAAATTGTGTTTTTTTTCTTGTGATATTATTATCTCTAAAATACAATAATCAACTAAAAATTTCCGCATTCGAATAATTTCAATGTACCATAGAATTTTCCACAATAAATTTTTGCTTTATACATAAATTTGTCAAAAATGCGGTGAACTATCTCGATTTTGACAACAAAATTACAACTTAAACATATTTAGTGTAATGCTTATAAACAATGAAATTGTGTTTTTTTCTTGTGATATTATTATCTCTAAAATACAATAATCAACTAATAATTTCCGCATTCGAATAATTTCAATGTACCATAGAATTTTCCACAATAAATTTTTGCTTTATACATAAATTTGTCAAAAATGCGGTGAACTATCTCGATTTTGACAACAAAATTACAACTTAAACATATTTACTGTGATTTTGCCAAACTCAACCAAAATGCGCAATTCTTTTTGTCATTGACCTAACTCAATCTTGAGGTCCTTCATATGTAATCCTCGTCATGTCGACACTAGCATATAGCTTGTCCAAAATTTCCCAATCGTCAAGCAAAAGTTTCCTTAACACCCCACACCCAACATCTCCACCATGTGCTTTACGCTATATACATATATGGAACGATAGATTTCTTAACTTATAAATTTATTTGCAAAAATAGCAAAAAGTTTCCTGCCATGTGCCAATCATCAATATTTTTCACAAGTGTTCACATACATAATCATTAGACACACTTAGCTTGGATAAGACAATACAATTAAGCGCCGGCAGCACTACTATACTTCATCAATACAAAATGAAGCTATTAATTAACAAATTAGGTTATCTATTGTCAATTTTTTCATGCATTAAGAATAACGATGATCCTAGATCGAGATCAGACAATTCAAATTTCAACACATATTTTGAAACCTAACTTAAATTTAGATGTCCAATCTTGATCTAACAAACGACTATAGTTGTCTGACTGCATACATGCGTCAAATTTTGACTAATCATGGTCCATTAGTTAACTAGCTAGACTAAACCAAACTTAATCCATGGTATATTGCATTATTGTAGCAGCTAACACATTGCATAAAATAAGTAATAGTGGGGGTGGGGACAAATTGCACTTGAAGGAAAATCAAAGTACTATTGATCATAACTTTGTAGCAGCACTATGGAAATGTTTGTTAGTGTAGCTAGTGGCGACGACTAATGCTAACTACATAGTAACGAACTAGTGCAATGAGAAGGGTATAAAAGGGTGGTGTGTAGCAATTGTGATATATGCATTGTTGGGAAGTAATAAGGCAAGAAATGGGGAGAGTAGAATATGGGGTGGTTTTGGTTGTTGTTGTGATGATTATAAGTCCTTGTTTGGTTAATGGGAGAAATAATTTTCATGAGAAGACAAGGGATGGCAATGGCGTGAACTCTACTCATGAAGTTTCTAGTGGAGACCAGAGTTTTGTGAAAGATTTTCATGGAAGCAAGACAGAGTACTCATCTGAAGAAGTCTTAGGTGAAAAGAAACTTGGTGGGAACAATGGTGGAAAAGGAGTGGGTGTTGGCGGTGGAGGAGGTGGTGGTGGTGGTGGTGGAGGCGGCAATGGTGGGGGAAATGGGAGAGGTGGAAACAAGGGTAGTAGAAAGGGGACTGGGGGAGGTGGTGGTGGGGGTGGAGGTGGTGGGGGTGGAGGAAATGGACAAGGTCATGGATGGGGAGGGGGAAGCGGTGGAGGAGGCGGCGGTGGCGGAGGAGGAAATGGTAATGGTCATGGTCAAGGTCAAGGTCATGGAAGGGGTGGAGGAGGTGGTGGTGGTGGTAGTGGAGGAGGAGGTGGTGGTGGTGGTGGTGGTGGAGGTGGAGGAGGAGGTGGTGGTGGAGGAGGAGGAAGTGGCGGTGGTGAAGGATGGGGTTGGGGCGGAGGCGATGGAAAATAGAAAATGCTCTCGTGTTTTGAATTATGATCCTCTCCATTTAATTGAGACATCTATTTGTAGAGAGATATAATCATTGAATATAGTAATATTATTTTAAAAATAATTATTATATCCAGTATGTATATCTCTCTAAATAATAGCGTCTACTAAATTAAGAGAATCATAATCCATTTTTTTGTGTATCTTTTGCTCTTGTTTTCAGTTGCTCTTGTTTTCAGCTTTATATTTGTATTTTCACAACCTCGTTTGGAGGTATTTTCTATTTTCCCGTAACAAGTAATGTCTCTTTTTTACGATATGTAATGTTGTTTTTCTATTATTAAATATTTGAACTTTCTTGTTCTTATTATTATTATTATTATTACTAGCGGGTCAGTGTACCCAAAAAAAAAGATATGCCTTATTATGGTGAGTTTGTTAATAAAAGATTTTTGTTGCTACTAAAAAAAAGTAAGGGTAATGTTGGTATTATGAAAATTCTACCCCAAAACTCATGTATTCTTTTTATATATTATAGTATAGAATAGATATAGATGAAAAAACCATAAAAAAAAAAGAGAGGAAGTTAAGGGAAATTATGAAATAATTAAAAAACCATAAAAAAAGTTAAGGGCAAAATAGACAAAAAAAAATCCAGCTCAAACTCCCTTATCCTCTTTATATATTGTTATAGATTATTATTATTATTATTATGGGAAGTGAAAATAAAAAGGAGTGATACATAGGTCAAATATGTTGTTTGTTATTTGAATTTTTTATGCAAATTCCATAATAAAATACGAAATTTTGGATTTTTATTGAATATATCAAAAAAATATATGAATTTTTATTGGAATTTTTATTCTAATGGTAAGTTGGTGCAAGGTTTAAACTGTACATTTATTTTGTTAATTCCAATATTCTAGTCTCCATAGACTATCATACGTCAACATTAAAATCTTTGAAATTTTTTTAATTTTATTAAAATTATATGATATCTTATAATCTATCTCTTATAATTTTCACGGGTATGAGTACTTAGGTACCCATAGGGTATGAGCACAAGTACAAAGATTGTTACCCACACGGATATGAGAATGAGTATGTGTATTTTTTTCAAATTGCGGATATGAGGATAAGTATTATAGTACCCTACCCATTGTCATCTCTAGTATATATGGAGTGTTATGCCACTTTCGATTAGAGGAACTTATCATTTCTTACTCCACATCTTTCCGCTAACGGTGGCTGCCAATAGTGAAGATATATGGAACAAAATTGCTCCCTTGAAGGTAGGTTGTGGAGTCCTTGAAACTTCCAATCATTTGTTATTTGGTTGAATTTTTCTCATTCTCTTTGGAATAAAAATTTTCATTGGTCAAGTGTTAAAGGTCGGTTATCAAAAGTTGTTGATGATCATGTTTTGCAATTTTGTAATTCTTATGTTTTTTGTAAAGAAGTTTGATCAGGTTTACATGTGGTTTGATTGACTTGTTGTTGAATTCTCTGGAAGGAAAGTGAAATAGGATTTTTGCTCATAAAGATTCATTGGTAGAGAATTGTTTGATAGTGTGAAAAGAGTATCATGGTGGTGGTTGAAGACTAAAAAGAAAAATTTTAATTTTAATTTGAATGTGTTGGTTAAATTGTCTTGAATGTGATTTTGATTTGATTTTCGAGAAATTAATATATTTTTGCATTTCTTCTTATAAATATTTGTATACTTTTTAGTTAGACAGATATTGTGTTTAACTTTATTTTAATAGCATTGTCAAAAAAAAAAAATTAATAGCATATTTCTTTGACTTATAAAAAATATATAAAACAAGAACAACTGATTTAGATTTTGAACTTTGATAAAATGAATTTAAAATTGTTATTAAATATTTAGTCATCCAACCGTGTCCATCTGTCCTAAATGCAATTTTTTTGTAAATCGGGTATTCTCTGCGTGCAATTGCAGAAACTAATTCCTCGAGCCTTGTGGGACCTAAATGGATGACAAACTCTCCCATGGAGTTTTAAAACTACTGCATGTCTAAGCGAGGGAATCAATTTTTACCCACCTTTTACTCTAATAAATAGTACAACCATTAAATTAAAAACGAAAATAGATTTCACAAATTACTTCATTTTAATTGTGATTCATTAAATTTTTTGGGGGATGTGAGCATTCTAGGAAAATTTCTTGGGTTAGTTGAAAAACTATTTGCTTACGTAAGGAGAGTGGAGGTTTGGGGGTCAGGCGTTTGAGGGAGTTTAACCAGACCCTTTTGGGCAGGTGGTGTTGGAGGATGCTGGTGGACAGAGAGGGGTTATGGTTTAGAGTGCTGGCAGCTCGGTACGGGGTTGAGGGAGGACGACTATGGGAGGGAGGTCAGAGAGGGTCATCATGATGAAGGGAGATAACGCGTATTAGGGAGAGAGGTGGTGAGCCAGGGGTCAGTTGGTTTGAGGAGCATATTTTGAGGAGTGTGGGGGATGAGTCTGATACCTTCTTCTGGACTGATCCCTGGGTGGATGAGATTCCTTTGTGTGAGCGGTTTGGACGACTGTTTCAGTTGGCGGAGACCAAATCGCGTACGGTGACAGAGATATTTGCTCTGGGGTGAGGTGAGGATGGGGAGGTGTGGGAGTGGCGGAGGCAATTGAGGGCGTAGGAGGAAGAAATGTTGGAGGAATGTCAATCTTTACTTCTTACTATTTCCTTGCAGGTTCATTCTTCTGATAGGTGGCAGTGGCGTCCTGACCCTGACACATGCTATACTATTACGGGAGCATATCAGTTGCTGACGTTTCATGTTTTGGTTACTATGAATGTTGCAGAAAATCTCATTTGGCACTCTTAGGATCCTTTGAAGGTCCATCTTCGCGTGGCGTTTATTGCTTGATAGGTTGCCCACGAAAGTAAACCTGGTTACTCGAGGCGTTCTATCTCCTACAGCTCACAGTTGTGTTTTTGGATGTGGAGAGGCCGAGTCGGCTCATCACCTTTTCATCTCGTGCAGCTTTGTTGGTTATCTTTGGGATTCAAGGCGTTCGTGGATTGACATTCCTTTCGTGGAGTTCACTACACTGCGTGATCATTTTGTCCAGTTTACATCTTCAGCAGGTGGATCTCGAACGCGTCGATCTTTTTTTGCAGCTTATTTGGCTTGTATGCGTTTGGATTGTGTGGACAGAGTTAAATCATCGATTGTATAAAGGCTCAACAGACACACCCCATCTTTTGTTGGACAAGATCAAGCTTTTCTCTTTTAGGTGGTTGAAGTCGGCGAGTATTACGTTAGCTTCAAACTACCACAGCTGGTGGTCTAGTCCTTTGCTTTGTTTGTGCCTTGTATGATTTGTTTTGTATTTGGATTACTTGACTCTTTGTAAACTTTTGTAGTCTACCTCGGTAGGTTTTGTGATGAGGGTTGTTTTATGTTAATATATATCATTTTGGCTTGTTAAAAAAAATTGGGATTCAAAAATTTGCTCAAAAGGTGAAATTAAGGTATGTTCCAAACATTTTAAAGTTACTGTTCACGAGACCCTACAATATGACTTTGTAGCATCTTTTTAATGAAAGTCTAAATTAAGGCTTAATTAGTCTATTGATCCTTAAAGATATTTTAGGTTTCACAATGGTCCCTTAAAGAAAAAAAGGTTCGGATGGGTTCCTTAAAGACATTCGTTTCTCACATTGGTCCTTTCTGTCAATTTTTTTACAAAAAAACGTTATTTTTAGTTGACTGAATTGTGGATGTCATTAAGTGTAAGTGGTCCGCCAAAAACCTTATTAATTTTTAAAATTTTAACCATTGGAATTTTTTGTTATATTTGGAGTTAAAATTTAACAGAAATGACCAATATGGAAAACATATATGTCTTTAAGGAACTAATCCGGACCTTTTTTTCTTTAAGGGACCATTGTAAAACCTAAAATGTCTTTAAGGGAGCAATAGACTAAGCCAATAAATTAATGACCAAATAAATAACCATTTTCTTTGCATTAAATTTCAAATTTTGAAAGATCACCTACTTTGACAAAAGCTACCAAATAGTACATATACTTGTAGTTATCTAAATAACCAAGCCTCTCCTTTACGTACGCTCAAGTTAAACCAATGCAGTAATTAATATTAACTAGGTTCAAAAACTATGTGCAAGCCCTAGCCTCCACCCTTTTATGATGATTTATATGTTTGCTTTTTGATAAAAGATTAAAGACTCCATTCTTACTTGATGAACTATTCAATTTTAAATATTTCATTATAATTAAAGATGCAATATAATTATCCTTGAAAATTTGAAAGAGATCTTATAAAAATGCACACAAAAAAAACTCAAGCAAGTTATATTTAGAGATGGAGGTAGTATTGTTTGGTGAGTGGTATAAAAAAACAATATGTTTATGTGATTTAAGCCCCTTATTGGTTCTCAAATATCTTGAATGATTAATCTCCACATTTTCATATTACACGCGAGGATTCTTGGCAATGGTTTTCATATTCTGTTGTGGTGGTGTACAAATTAAATTTTATAAACTTTCATGCGGTGCAATGACCTAAAACCGTTCTTCATGTAAGTGTGATAATTAAAGTTGCAATATGACTTAAAATGATATGGTAAATAAGGGGAGAAGGTTGTCTGCAGTGACATGACCATATAGTGAAATGAGAGTCATTCTAAAAAATGGAAAAAGAAAAAAGCTTAAGAGAGAGATAAGTGTAACTGGTGTTGGCGCAGCTGAAGCTAGGCTTCGATCACTTTGGCCTGCACAGGCCTAGCAAGCAAGCAGGCAATCAAGGAAACACGCGCGCGCTGCACTGTCACTTTGGCCAAGCCAATGAGCACAGTTTCTGCAGGATCTACAATCCTTGTTGCTGCAACAATGGTGAATGAATGGAAAGAATGAAAAGCTCTTGTTTAACAGAGGAAGAAGAAGAAGATTAGGGAAAAATAGAATCAGTTTTATTCATCCACAATGGGGAAAAGTAGTTGATTACAATCACTAATCATGAGCCAATTATTTATACTAGATCATCACAATGGTTGATGATTCTCTTAGGCCCTAACCAACTAACAACTTCCTAACTGACTCTAACACACTCTAACAACCTAGGTAAATCAAATCTAACTGACTCTAACAAACTCTATTAACAAACTTCACTAACAAACAAACTAACTTGCTTAAGAAGCAATTAGCTACACTTTCTTTTGCTAGCTTTCACACCAAGCCAGCTCATCAACAATATGAATTAACCATCTAGAGTCTTCTTAGATTCAACACACCCCCTTAATTCATGTTGTCCACTGTCTCAATTCCCATTTCACTTCTTAATTTTTCAAACACCTGTGTTGTTACAGCCTTGGTTAACAAGTCTGCAACTTGCTCATCACTTCTGCAGTGCATTAGGGCCAAGTTACCATTGCTTACCTGCTCTCTTAAGTAATGGAACCTTAGCTCTATATGCTTGCTTCTTCCATGAGCAATAGGGTTCTTTGCAAGATTGATAGCAGACACATTATCAATCTTCAAAGTCACAGTTTCACACCTGTCTTGACTGATTTCCTCAATTAGGTTTTTCAACCAAATGGCTTGACAGGTGCTGAGTGATGCTGCTATATACTCTGCTTCACAGGAGGATAGGGCCACTACAGGTTCCTTCTTTGAACACCATGATATTGGTGATCCACCATAGAAAAACATATAACCAGCAGTTGATTTTCTATCTTCATGATCACCACACCAATTTGAATCTGTATAGCCCACCAGCTTGCATTCTTTGTCTCTGTCACTTGCAGGGAACATAATACCATAGTTTATAGTCCCTTTCACATATCTAAGTATTCTTTTCACTGCAATCAAGTGTGAACCTTTAGGCCTTTCCATAAACCTGCTAGCAATCCCTACACTGTAAGCCAAGTCTGGCCTTGTATTGCACAAATACCTCAGAGAACCAATCAGCTTTCTATAGAATGTAGGGTCTACATCCTCTTCTTCTGCACACTTAGTTAGCTGTGACCTTGGCTCAGCAGGTGACAATGCAACATTGCATTTGTCCATCTCAAACTTCTTCAAAATCTCTGATGCATATCTAGTCTGGTGCATTAAGATTCCTTGCTCATTCCTCAGAAACTCAATGCCTAGAAAATATGTCATGAGGCCTAGATCTGTCATTTCAAACTCTTCCTTCAAGTCACCCTTGAACTCACTAATATAAGATTCATTGCTTCCTGTGATAAGCAAATCATCTACATATAGACAAATTATAATGACTCCCTTTGCAGCATCTTTCTTGACATACACTCCATGTTCTGTGACACATTTCTTAAACCCTATTTCATTTAAGAATTTGTCAATCCTTTTGTTCCAAGCTCTTGGAGCTTGTTTCAGACCATAGAGTGCCTTCTTAAGCTTATACACCTTAAGCTCTTGACCTTTCACTTCATAACCAGGTGGCTGGGCAACATACACTTCCTCTTCTATAGGACCATTCAGAAATGCTGACTTCACATCCATTTGATACATTGGCCAATCATTTAGGTTAGCAATAGCAGTCACTAACCTAATTGTTTCCATTCTAGTAACAGGTGCAAACACTTCATCATAGTCAATACCTTCTTTCTGAAGAAATCCCTTTGCCACTAGTCTTGCTTTGTATCTGGTTATTTCACCCTTTGAGTTCACTTTCAGCTTGTAAACCCACTTCACATCTATTGCTTTCTTTCTCTGTGGAAGATCCACCAGCTCCCATGTTTGATTGCTTTCAATCGAATCCAATTCTTCTTTCATAGCACCTCTCCACTTTTCACTTTGTAGAGCACTATGCACATCAATTGGTTCAGATTCAGCCATGAATGCTAAATGGATCAACTCACCATCATTATTCACTTGACCATCTGAGTTCATTTCACATTCTTGTAATCTTGCTGGTAGAACTCTAGGCCTGTTTGATCTTCTCACCTCAGGAACTGGTTGATTTACTTGTTCTTCACTAATCTCTTCAATCATCACACTAGTTGACTTCTTTCTGTCATTAGTGTTCCAGTCCCATTCCTTGAGCTCATCAATTATTACATCTCTACTGATCACCACATTGTTGTTGATTGGATCATAGAGTTTGTAACCTCCAGTTGAGTGATAACCAACCAATATCATCATTGTTGACTTATCATCCAGCTTCTTCCTCAATTGATCTGGTGTGTGTTTGAAAACTAGTGAACCAAACACTCTCATATGATTCACATTTGGCTTGTGTCCTGACCAACATTCTTCTGGTGTGATACCCTTCAATCTCTTTGTAGGGCACCTGTTCAATGTATAAGTAGCAGTAGAAACTTCTTCACCCCATAACTCCTTAGGTAAATGCTTTCCCTTCAACATACACCTCACCATATCCATAATTGTTCTATTTTTTCTTTCAGCAGTCCCATTTTGCTGTGGAGTATATGGTGGGACTATGTCATGCACAATGCCTTCATTGTCACAGAATTTTGCAAATTCATGTGATACATACTCTCCACCCCCATCTGTTCTTAGGGTTTTGAGCCTCTTACCACTTTGTCTTTCAACTGTAGCCTTGAATTTCTTAAAAATTTCAAACACATCACTTTTCTTACTTATTGAGTAAGTCCATAGTTTTCTGCTAAAGTCATCTATGAAACTTACAAAGTACCTGTTACCTCCAATTGAGTTCACTTGCATTGGACCACATACATCTGAATACACCACTTCAAGTACACTATTGGTTTTACTTGCTGCATGCTTGCTGAAGCTCCCTCTGTGCTGCTTTGACTGCACACACTCTTCACAAATCTCTTCAGGCACTTGCAGGCTTGGCAAGCCTGTCACCATCTTTGATTTTTGCAGCAAGCTGAGATCCTTGAAATTCAAGTGCCCCATTCTATAGTGCCATCTCCATTCTTCTCTGCTTGATGCAGTCATCAAGCACTTGTGATTCAGAACATTGAGCCCAATCTTGAATGTCCTATTCTTTGACATTTCAGTTTTTAACATCAAGTTACCTTTAGTGTTGTACACTTTCAGCAACCTATTCTCCATTACAATTCTGTAATCTTTCTCTAGCAATTGGCCTATACTGAGTAGATTACATTTCATACCTGGTATGTACAATACACCAGAAATCACTGAACACTTGCCATCCTTTCTTTTGATGGTTACATCACCAATAGCTTGTACTGCAAGGCTGCTATTGTCTGCAAACTTAACATTGTGATTCTGAGTAGCTTTTAGGCTTGTGAACCAATCTTTCCTCCCTGTCATGTGTGTTGTACATCCAGTGTCAAGATACCATTTCTCTTGAAGGTCACTTTCATCTTTTGTAGTTACAAGAAACATAACTGAGCCTTCATCATCATCATCATTCTAGCAATTTTGGCCTCAGCATCACTTGATTCCTCTCTGAATTTACATTCATCTGCAAAATGACCATAATTTTGGCAATTATAGCATTGTATGTGTTTCTTATCAAACTTGCCTCTTCCACCTCTGCCACCTCTTCCACCTCTTCCACCTCTTCCACCTCCATTGTAACCACCTCTACCACCATTGAACTGTTTCTTCTGATTTCCACCTCCTTTGGTATCTTGATTCTCTTTTCCATTTCCATTCTGATAACTATCTTTTCCCTTATTGCCTTGCCATTTTCCCTTTCCTTTCTTATTCTTGTTACCCTGCTGAACTTGTAATGCTACCTCACCATTGGATTTATCAGAATTTCTCTGATTCATCCTTTGTTCATGTGCTTCTAAAGACCCTTGCAGTTCCTCAACCTTGATAGTGTCAAGATCCTTAGACTCTTCTATTGCAGCTACCACATAGTCAAACTTAGGAGTTAAAGATCTCAATATCTTTTCTACTCTCATTGTACCAGACACAATTTCTCCACAAGCTTTCATTTCATTAACTAATTTTGCAATTTTAGTGAAGAATTCACTTACAGTTTCTTTCTCTTCCATTTGTAGCTGTGCAAACTTGCTTCTTAGGGTTTGTAGCTTCACTTTCTTCACCTTCTGATCTCCAGCATAAGCTGTAGCCAAGATATCCCAAGCTTGCTTAGCTGATTCACAATCTCCAACCTTTTCAAAGATATCAGGGCTTACACTTTGATGAATTATGAACAATGCCTTGTAATCTTTCTTCTTCAATTCTTTGTGTTGTGTTCTTTGAACCTCTGTTGCACCTTCTGAAAGTGGTTCCACACCACTAATCACTTGTTCCATCACATCTTGATAATTGAACAAGACTTTCATTTGTTTGCTCCAATTATCATAATTCTTTCCATCCAAAACTGGAAGATTCGCAGGGAATTGACCATTGTTAAAGGTTGCCATGGTTAAAGCACGAACCAGGCTCTTGATGCCAGATGTTGGCGCAGCTGAAGCTAGGCTTCGATCACTTTGGCCTGCACAGGCCTAGCAAGCAAGCAGGCAATCAAGGAAACACGCGCGCGCTGCACTGTCACTTTGGCCAAGCCAATGAGCACAGTTTCTGCAGGATCTACAATCCTTGTTGCTGCAACAATGGTGAATGAATGGAAAGAATGAAAAGCTCTTGTTTAACAGAGGAAGAAGAAGAAGATTAGGGAAAAATAGAATCAGTTTTATTCATCCACAATGGGGAAAAGTAGTTGATTACAATCACTAATCATGAGCCAATTATTTATACTAGATCATCACAATGGTTGATGATTCTCTTAGGCCCTAACCAACTAACAACTTCCTAACTGACTCTAACACACTCTAACAACCTAGGTAAATCAAATCTAACTGACTCTAACAAACTCTATTAACAAACTTCACTAACAAACAAACTAACTTGCTTAAGAAGCAATTAGCTACACTTTCTTTTGCTAGCTTGCACACCAAGCCAGCTCATCAACAATATGAATTAACCATCTAGAGTCTTCTTAGATTCAACAACTGGCTCATATTGAAACAATATTTAGGGAGATTTTCATGAGAGGGGATCCATTCTCGGCAAATAAGACAAAAATTTAATTAATGTAGCTAGAATGCCACTCCATTACAAAGATTAATAGATTATCACTTTCCACTTTCTCTCTTTCTAATAAGCCTCCATCCAAATTAACACGCGGCAATTGAAACTTTCAAAATTCAAATAATAACTTGTTTAGCCGTTTAATCATATATATGCTATTTACTTTTTCAACCTAGGCTCCAAAACAATACTATAAAGTAAAATAATGTTACTAGAGAATAAATATCATTTCGATGTATTGAAAGAATATATATATATATATATATATATATATATATATATATATATATATATATATATATATAGACATAGGCAATAAAATATTTAAAAAAATCCAAAACTCCTTTCTCATATCAATGGTTATGCCTTGTCGATTACGTAGCACCAAAATCTAAAAGTCGAAATCAAAGTTTAGAATTCCTAGCCATTAGCACATACTTAGTAATATGTTTAGTTGAGAGTGATGGTGAAAGGTTGAATTCATGGGAACCGTTTCATGATGTTATGTAACCACCATATGCTTTGGTTTCCCAATGTGTAAAGTACGTCCATTTTACGCCACAACAAATGCACTAAACCACTTATACGTTGCCTTTTATGATATACCCTATTACCCTACCTCATATCAAAGTTGAAAATATTTTCAAACTTACTCACCCACCCATGCTTCCACAACCATCCCATACCCTATCTCACAAGTCATGATATTTGAATATGGATTTAATGCGGTAATTGGGTTAACGCAGTTATTATATCAATCGTTTGATCTGAAATTAACGGTTAGATTATAAATAGTTATTTTATTAATATGTAAATATGAACGGTTCGATTTCTATTTAATGATTGAGATACGATAATGCGTGAAACCATATGTTTTTTTGTCGAGTGGTCAACTCAAATCCCATATATATACACATAATGGAGTGGTATTATATATTTCAAAACTCTTTTTGGAAAAGCTAACATGTGCTCTACGAAAACATGAGAAACTCAATATAGAAATATTTATATAAAATTTTGTACATTCAACTTTATAAAAGTCAATATATCAGTAATTTTTTTTAATGTCATTTTTTCATTTTTGATACAACATTATTACACTTTTTATAGACTCTATAATCGCTTGAAATTTAAATACGTCTCAATAAATTATGTAATAACACCATATAAGTTTAGTAAGACTATGATGAAATCCAATAATTAGAGAGTGCGTATTGGAGAATGCGTCCCTAGAATAATTCATACAGTTTCATATTATATTGTATATAGTGGATAAGCAGAAATTATTTCTTGAGTTTGATAATATTATACTTGTGTATGTTTTAGATTACAATGAACTTGACAAAACCATTAGCACATTGATTTTGTTAAAGTTTCATATCACTGTTAATTAAATGATAAAAACTCACTCTAATCATGTCCAACTCTATTGCTTTCACGGCAAAAAGAAAATTAAATGAAAATACAAACATGATAAGATTAAAGTTCAAATTTAAACAAAAAGTTGAAAATCAAAGATTTCAAATCTTCAATACCAAAAAGGATTTCAAGTTCTTCGATACTAATTAAAGCCTAGCGAATTACATAAGTCCTATTAAAATAAATAGCTTAGATAAGATGATGCAGTTCTCTTTTAACTTCAAGATTTTCAGTTTGATTTTTAATTTGAGCATACAATAACGTTAAAACTCGTAGGATGAATTCGATGCTCATTAATTTTTGCAATTACGCATAGAAGATAGCTAGGTTACCGAGGAAAAAAAAGTGTAACCTAAGTTATAGTGGTAACACCTAATAGTGAGCGACTCCTACCTCACTCACTTGACACACTTTCAAAAAACAAATATTTACGCACTAAAATAAAATATAAAAATAAAAAGACTCAATAATTTAAACTCATTACTCAACCTAGTTTTTTTTTTCTCTAACTAAATAAAAAAGAAAATTAACTAATCAAAAACCGGGAACAGTGAGTGGCGAACCAGGAACATCCTCCTTCTTCCGCCGCATCTCAAGAACTTTCCGGTGATGATTAGAATGCAACTCAGTCGAAAAAGTCGGGCTACAAGCGGGTCTATATTCGGGTAACAACCGACCCGATTTATAACGAACTCCACAAGCATTACAAAGCGTTTTGGGTCCAACCGGTCCGGTTCGCCACTGAGGAGTTTTTGTAACACCACAATGACTACACCGCCGAGGCACACCTCTCCCTTCTCCGTCCGGCAAACTCACTCTCTTCTTTTTCTCCGGCGGCTTGGAACATTCTTCATGGTGTGAGGATGAAGAAGAAAGGGTAGTTGAGCTAGAAGTTGAAGATGAATCCATTAACGAAATTGGCCATACACGAACACCGGTTCTTGTTCTTTTGCTTCTTGCTTTCGCCGGTACCGGAGGTTTGAAACACGGCGTTGAAAACGTGGGTTTTTGTTCAGAAGCTTTTTCTTGAAGATTTTCTGTTATGGCAAATTCTGAGAATGAATCTTCAACGAAATATGATAACCATTCTAAATCAGCAGCTTCTTCTACCTATAAAAATTGAAACTTTTGTTAAATTCTTCAAAAAAAACCAACCTTAAAAAAACAATCTTTAAGAAAAAAACAACCTTAAAAAAATGTAAGAGGAAGAGAGAGAGAGTACCGGAACGGTGAGTTCGGAAGTGGGTAATGAAGAAAAATGGTCGTTGATTAATGGGTGAGAAATTTCGTTTTGATTTTGGGTATTTTGTTGAGGGGTTTGGTTTTGTTGTTTTTCTTCTAGAATGTTTTGTTGTTTTTCTTCTAGAATGTTTTGTTGTTCTTGTTCTTGTTCTTGTTCTTCGTTGGAAAAGTTAAGGAAATCATCGACAAAGAAATCATCGATAGGAGCTATGTCTTGGACATTAGAAGAAGATAATTCTTCTAACAAAGTTTGTGGAGTGAGTTTCATGGTTGTGGTTATGGTGAAACTGCTTTTTAAAGCTGTTTCTGCTGTTTTCACACATTCCATTTGTGTTTTGGGCTGTAAAATTAAATAAATAATATAAATTAAATTTAATTATGTTTTTAATTTGTAGGAAAAGTAAAAAAATGAAGTTGAAGTTTATGTGAATGTGGAATAGGATAGTTTAGCAGAAGAGAGAAATAGATGGAGAGAAGGTAGAGAGGAAAGGGATGTAGTTGAGAAGTGAGGAGTAGTGAAAGAAGTGAAGGGATGAAATTGAAAGAGAATTTTGGATGGTGAGTTTGGTAAAGCATTGAATGATGGATTACTATTATTTAGTATTAGAAAAAGTTTACTTTTTAGATTTATCGTAAAGTTGACGTATCTAGCTTATAATATTGTCTACATACATTAACTTTACAATAAATCTAAAATATATATATATATATATATATATATGTGTGTGTGTGTGTGTGTGACTGGAAGGAGTACAATACATGTCTGGTTCTTTGGGTTTGGATATGGCTCATTGATATTGTGATCGTTGTATTGAAAATAAATCGTCTGATGTTAAATGAATGGTATAGATTTACTATTTATTTTATTTTATTAAGGTATATCTCCTCCGTTTCAAAATTTTGATTCTTTTAGAGTCTTGCACACAGATTAAAAAATACTCCACAAAACATTTTTTAGTTTGGGAATAGAAAAATTTGGCCAAAGAAATGAGTGGAAAAAAATTCTCCCTATGAGAATAAATTAATATATGATTATTAACTAATCTCCCTATTAAAAGATTTCTAAAAAATTTATGTAAACAAACACTTTTTTAAAAATACATAGGAAAATATTTTGCTTCTTGTATTCGTGAGAAAAGTTATTCCCAAAATAAAGTTATTAAACTTGAAACAAACGCCTCTTACGAGCAAATATAAATATTTTTCTCATCTAGCTTTTATAGGAAGATGATAATGAATTTGAGAACTAGTATAACACAATGACATCCGCGCTAACATGTGAGCCACATTGTTTGTATGTGAGCTTAGCTTAGCTTTGTGAAAAAATTGTTGAATAATCTTAGTTGTCATTGTTGAAGTTGTTCATTCTATAACAAGAAATACTATCCAAATCACTTATATGTTTGTATAGAAAAATCAATCATTTGAATAGGCGAAACTTGTCAAATGAACTCTCTTGCGATTGCGAGAGAGTGTTTATAGGCAGTAAAGAAAAACATAACAAACTAGTTTTATTGAAGTCATTGTTCATTGTGTAATACGTACAAGACCACTATTAGATTAGAGACGTCAAGTATATCTCTCATTTATATATATATATATATATATATATATATATATATATATATATATATATATATATATATATATATATATATATATATATATATATATATATATATGAGTTTGTTAATTTAGACACACCTAAAAATATGAAGGTCTATACATTTTCACTTTGGACAAAAAATATCTTTTCCACTACTCAAACCAATTTTAAATAGAAGCGGAGTAATGTCATTTTCATTTTAATTAATTAAAACAAAATAAAGAAACCAGACCACCAACAATACATGTCTTTCTTATATTTTGATTTTCCCCAATTTCATGTTTCTCATGGTTCTTATTAATTAGGCTTAACTACACATTTGGTCTCTTACGTTTCAAACGTATCAATTTGGTCCCTTATGTTTTTACCGTTTGTGTTAATTAGTTCTTTCCGTCAGTTTTGTCACATGTGACAACCAATTTGATGTATCTCAATAACCAGATTAATTTTGATGTATCTCAATAACATATCAAATGATTTTCGATTTGTCTGAAGTTTTACATAAATGATTTATATGATATAAACTTTCAATCCAACGGTGGATTTTATATATATATATATATATATATATATATATATATATATATATATATATATATATATATATATATATATATATATATATATATATATATATATATATATATACCAATTATAATATCCCAAGTTAAATATCTAGTCTAGAATATAACATGATCGTACATAATTAATACTTGGTACATTAAGTTTACAATTCCTGACATAATTGAAATGGCACACGCAAGTGCTATAACATAAGTTCAGACATAAGAACAAAGTCTTATACAGTACATGACATGATCATAATACATGATAGAAGTACAAAAGATATCTAAACATAAAGATCCAGCTGGAGCAGCTATGGAACTCCATAGCCTGCTTACCATGTGATTTCTGCTTATCTGAATAAAAAATTAATAAGCGTGGGATGAGACTACTGAGCCTCAGTAAGTTCTACTACCCAACTAAGGGTGACTACACCGGGGTACCTGGATGTCAGTCCATAACATAATTTTCATAACATAGCATAAAATCATAAATGTGTATCACAAATTATTATCTTGTTCATTTTAACATAACCAAGACACTCTGAGGTGAGCCGTTCTCAGAGGCCTGACATATCCGTCATCGATGATTATACGCATCGGCACGACATGAAGCTCACAATCGTAAAATGATTGGATTCATTGAATCCCATAGCGTGGTACAAAAGTATCCACCATGATTGATTGACTAACTAAACTGTCGTGAGTTTTTATCCTGCGCGTGATTCCCTCCCGAGGCATAACTAACATTCTAATTTCTTGATTATCATATACTTAACCTGTGTAATGAACATTGTAATTATGTATTTTACTTCCAGTATTCACATAAAATAGCTAGAAGGCTTAGGGATTCAAAAAGAGTGAGCCTGTTGTGTTTAAAAAAAATTATACAGGGGTACTGACCTGCTACTTTGTTTTCACATTTTTCACAAAATTTTGCAGCAACTCTCACCACAATCCTTTTCCTTACTAGCCATGAATATTACAGCATATAATACATGATTAAAATGGAAAGAAACTTTGGGATTAAGCTCCTCTCATGCACAATTCATCCTCATTCCTAGTGTTGGCATGCAAAAATCATAATTTGGGGAAAACTAACTATCGAATCCTAAGAACTCACCTGATAAATGAAGCTTGATTCTTAATTTTTGAACTTGTTTTCTGAACTGGTTGCACCTCTAATTCCCTCTTGAATCTCTGTCACCAAAATCAGTTCATATTTTGTCATAAAATCACTTGTAAGCTATAACAAAATCAGAATTGGGTGTTTGAAGCACGAATTTGAGGAATTGAAGAGGAATTAGGGAAATTAAACTTACCACTCAGAATTGGGTGTTCCAAAGATATAATTCAACCAAACTACTCAAATTTCCAATAGAAGCCGGCAAATTCCCATTAAGCATATTGTTTCCAAGGTTCAAACTATTCAAATTCTTGAGATTACCAATCTCAGAAGGTAAAATCCCAATTAACAAATTTTCTGATATCCTACAAAAGGTTAAGGAACATATCCTTTAATCTGGTTTTTCATCATATCAAGTGTTTAAGACTACCAAATTTTGAGATTGGTTAAGTTTCCAAGATAAGGTGATAATGTTCCCGATAAAAATGTATCTAGAGGTGTGTCTATGTCGTCGACAGTTCCAGAGAGAGTGAGACTAATAAATTTTTCCTGTGGTGGAATCACATGTGATTCCATTCCAACCTTTGCAACAGTCGGAGGAAGGTGTCCAAGAGTTTAACAATTTTGATGAATCAGAGGTTATTTGGTTCTTGAATTGTAGTAATGCTTCTTTGTCAACAACATTACAAGCTTTAGAATGTAAGATGAGTGATGTTAGAAGAAGGAAGAACATAGGTAGCATTGTGTGTGTTGCCATTTTGCATATGCTTTTGAAATTGAAATTTGGATTGGTGATACTTAGAAGAGAATTTTGGGATTTGTATTTATAGTGATTGAGTATCACTTATGTTTGAACTATAATTAGGTGTCTGCGACAAGATTTTAGATTTGTTTCTACTTACTTTATTGTTGCAACTTCAAATAACTAAATTTAGTAATATGTATGAAATCCGTGTATGTTAATGGCATCTCTTAAAATAGCGAATACTATAAATAACACTAAATATAACTGATATGAGGTACTTAGAAAGATTGGTAATTTATTAACAAATATTATAAGAATAATAAGATTCTTAATTTATTAGATGCAAATAAATAACAATATTCTCTTTCAAAATCAAAACAATATTTTACTAAGCTATTATTATCATTCATGGATATATGTGGCCTTTGTAAATTGTAAGTTACTATGTTACTGATATGAAATTTTCATCGTTATTTAACAGTGACTAATTTTTGTCGGAGAATCTATAGGATTAGGATACATAAGGTATATTCTTCCTTTCCAACCGAACTTTTATCATACACAAGAGTTAGGGGTCAAAGTGTCAAACTTGAACTCGCAAAGTATATTCTCTTTTTCCAACTCAATTTTCTTCATATGCAAAAGTTAGAGATTGAACATGTGACCACTTACTTAAAGAGTCTAAATCTTTTAGTACTTGAACCAATTCATTGCTCGTTCACCATATCCATTCTTCATCTTTGCATTGATGGAAATTCATGGATTCACCTTTGCCCTTCTTTATCCTTGCATAGCTTGCTTGTTTAATATTTTCAATGCCAAGTGTGTGTATATATAACCCACCTTGTTTTCTTTCAAAGTGAAAACAAACTATTAAGACAATAGTGCCCAACTTGTTACAGATTTTGGTTTGATTGATTCAGGTTTTAAATTAGTATTCTACTACAGTTCTTAATTAATCCAGATGCATATCAATAGTGTCCAACTTGTTGCTTTTTTTAATATTTTTTGCATGTTTCGAATTGCGTGCTGTGAGGGAAGAGAGACAATGTGTCGTATTTTTGTCTATAAATTTGTGTTGATATATCACTCCTTTAATATAGGCACTGCACTGACCTCGAGGGCATAACCGTACTATTGAGTATTGACAGTAGACATACGCTACTGAATTGGAATGTTTTGGTTAATGAAAGGTTGAAAGCCACAGAATAAATTAAAAGCAAGCATCCAACAAAATAATAGTATTAAATTATAAGTGACAGAGAAACTTGTTAGAATGCTGGAAACCATAACATAACTTTAATTCATTGAATAATTTATTGATGATTGTTTGGCATTTAAGATCCCTAAACAGAAACTATTGAAAACAACAACAAAACATTGAACACCATGATGACATCAAAACAAGTTCCCCCATACATGAGCAGCAGCCATATTTCTACATATCTCTATAGTTTCTCTATTTTCTATCTATTTGTACAGATATGACCTTAGATTTGACAAAACATTAATATGATAATATAACAACTGTTGTAACTTCTATTTTGGCTGCCTTCATAATGCTATTCTACAACCCATTTTAATGTCATCTGTCTTCCTACAATCTCGGACAACATTGTAAATGTCATCCTTGCATCTCTCTGTGTTCATCCTCATCCTCATCTTCTATAAACCTCTCCACACATTCCTTATTCAAATCAAAGATGAATGACAGGTCCCTAATCTGCATGTAAGACATTTATTTACCACAATTTAGTATGCACTCAAAGGTAAAAGTCGAAACATTGTTGCACTACTGTAATATAGGAGTTATGTAAGAATGTAAAAGGAAATGCAGGTACCTCGATAAAACTACCATCACTCAGACCCCGCTGATGTCCTTTAGGAATTTCTTTCCCATTCAAGAATATAGATTTCTTGCCAAGATTTTTGAGGATGAAAGAACCATCTGCATCCAGCCTTATCGAAGCCTATCAATAATAAGTAGTTCACATTTTCGTCAAAAAATTCACATTTCATAATGAAGCATCAAAATAACACCGTTAAGTTCAATCATCAAAAACATTCACAAGAACACCACTTTCCAAATAGATAAATAAAAGCTTTATTAAAATTTGTCATCTGACTTGCTCTAGAAGTAAACCAACAATGTAATAGTTATCCTGTTACTATTTACTACTTACTATAACGAGCAGCGATCATTTCATGCATTACTTTCCAGACAATAATAAGAAAGCTTATTAAAAAAGCAACAATAATACCAAAATCCTTCCCAACTCTACCCTGTTTTCCCCCGAAAATAGAAATGTATGAACTTTAAAAGACATGAAATTCATCAATAAAATTAATATATGAACTTAAAGGACCTTCCAATTCATCAGTAAAATCAACCATTCAAGGAATTGTAGACAAGTGTTTCTAAGACATCTTACTTGTCTTCTAGAGATGTTGTGAGTATATGGCCCTGCTCTAGTCAAGTCAATATCCACAGCTGTGTCCTCAGTTGATCTGCCAATTATCACCTGCAAAATAGAAAGAGATTGTAGAAATATGAGAAAAAATATTTAAACTAGGAACAAACACAACAAACTTCTGGATCACCACCAATTAGGCAAACACTCAAATCCGAATTTTATATGTAGAGCTAGGAACACACAAAGGACATCATTGTATTATGGTTCACCATGATAAATGTCAGAACTGCAAGTACCACTACATAATCTGTTGATTTCATCAGAATTTAAACATAAATATATAAATATTACAAAATATCATAGATATAAAAGTCGTGCAAGGATAAGAAAAGTAAGATCATCAACAACCATTAAAATCCTAGAAAGATATAAAACTTTAACACACATAGTCAGGAAACAAATGAAAAGTAGTCGGTTCAAAGTTTGTTTCCCAGTTGTCGATGCTAGAGCATTAATAGTAATACAATGACACTAGACCATTACTATGCAAGACAGCAAATCATAGCGACGTGCAAATATGCCTTAAAATGGTATCTGAAATATTTATAACTAAAAAAAATTGACATGATTCATTATGGTGAGATGAGAGGAAAACAATATGGGTAAAAGTTCCTCCCCTCAAGTTTTAAAGGAAAAAAAAAGAACTCCAAATTTAGAAATGCACCTCAGGTTTATAAATATATTTCTTCAGATTGCGCCCATATAATACAGCAAGTGCACCTCGAGATGCAATGTTTCTACGCACAAAGGACTGAGCACATTGCTCCAATCTCATGATGGTCCTCTTAGTTTCTTCGCATTGAAATCTCATGACTGTAATAGAAAGAAAAGAATATTAGTAGCCAAAAAACCATTATTATAATACCTGGAAATGGATAAATTCAAAGATGAAAAATATTAGTAAATATTTTAACCGTAGCGGTTTTCATAAACCATTATGAAGGCTGACTAATATAAGGAGTGTTTATTCAAATATAAGAAAACTCAGAGGAACAAAGAAAAAGCACAAAACCAAACAATGAATTTCCATTTTCATTTAAAAATCCAAACCTTTAATTTTCAACTTTTTAACAACCTTTGAAGTAAAATTACAAAAACCTATGCAGAGGGTAAACTACCGACTACAGAACAACAGTAAGGTTAGCTATCATAAGACAAGGTAGATTTATATGTTATGCTGGTTGCACATTAAATAACATCAATAAGATCTTGATGTTATTTAACCACCATTTATGAAAACAGAAATTAACCTTTACATGGTAAGTAAGTTGTGTAGATTTGGTGCTTCCTAGATCCTACATGAGGACAGTCTTGTGCAATGGGCTGCCCTTTCTAAAACTAAGAACCTTTAATAGAACTGTGATATTTATATTATATCTAGTTTAGATGATTTACCTTCGGTACTTGCATTTGTATCTTGATCAGCTGGATCCAAGTCCATTTCAAGAATCTGAGCAACCAACATCAAGAATATGAAAGATAAGCAAACACAATTAAATATGGGAAATTATTACTATTAAATGCAACATATTATACTTACCATTCCCTCAACATCAGAAAAGTAAGGAATTTCATGCTCGTCATCGTTCTCATCTTCATCACTATCATCGTCGTCATCGTCGCCTCTTTCCTGATCGATACATCTTAATTTTGCTTCCATATCAGGTAAATTCTTATGTTCCTCTTCCTTTGGATGTGTATCATCAGGTGAAGGAAGAGCAATAATTACCTATAATATCATATAACTTCAATAAATTTTTCTTAATAAAAGTATAATTACAAGTTAGTTCCCTAAAGATTTTTTCAATTGTGGAGTATCCAGCAATTGACACATCTAACCTCTTGTGCCGGAAGTCCATATGAGGAATGCTTTGCATTTGCATGGACTATTCTGCTTTGAGTTGGGTTGACAATGACATTACTCTGTCTAGAAACTGCAGAAATCAAGTTCTTTGCAGGATTTTCAGTTTTCGGTGCAGCACGGTTTTCCTTCCTTGAATTTATATTAGGCACTAATCCTGGTCGAACTGACTGAGAAGCTACAAAAGACTTTGATGGAATGTCTTTTCTCTTCAGGCTTCTATCTGGTTCATTTCTTCTTTGATTACTGATAGAGGAATCTGGATAACCCACCTCTTTAACAATTGATATGGGTGTTGGAGTCAAGATATTAGGAACTACTACAGCAGATATGTTAGCAGAACTAGGACCTACTACAGAGGATACGTTCACAGAACTAGGAACTACTACAACGGGTGCACTTAATGAAATAGGAACTCCAGTGGATTCATTTACATCCTCAGCGCCATCAGATGGGACATTAGGGTCCTCAGTGTTCAATGAACAGAACCTAAATTCATTTGCAGGCTTAGGGTGAGAACTTTGCGCTGCACCAGAAGATTGGACTTCATTTCCACAATCAAAAACAAAATCTGAATCACCTTGACTGCTGCCTGTCGAGATGGCAACATCCTCTAACTCAGCAGACGGACCATTTGCCATAGCAAGCTTTGTTTCTGCAACCAACTTCTGAGGCTCACCAACACCAGACGTATCATCGCCTTGAATGCCACAAGGAGAACGCTCGACATTATCATCAGACTTCTTATTCGCGGCAGTTTCAGCTTTCTCATCTATATTCATAAACATAAGCTCGTCTCCATTCGCAGAGTTCAAGAGAGCATCAGAACCATGGGGAATCTTCTCTTTCGACTCAGAACCTCCATTTTCATTTTCAAGACTAACATGAACCGGCATGTTAGGCGCAGAGACATCCTCAATTGTCTTCCACAGTGGATCTTCACTCATTGAATGAGAGGACCCCACCCCAGATCCCACTAACCCCAATTGATTCCCATAATTAAACAAATTATTATTGACATCCTTATTTAAACTATGATTAATATTATTAAACCCAGGCCCCCCAATATTTTTTTCAGTGACATTATTTTCAATACACATCTCATCATGTAAAGCCATATCAACAGTATTAAAAAAAACCTCGGTGCGAATCTTCTTCCTCATGGTGTAGTACATCCTGCGAATGCTCTGACGTTTCCTCTTTGGGGCAGCAGCGTCTGCAGCGGAAGCTTCTTTGATTTCGTTACCGTTAGCCTTGGCGATCTCCAACTTGGTCATCGCAGCAGAAGCTTCACCCGAAACATCAGAATCATAGAGAAGAGAACCCCAGCGTTCTCTCAATTCCGCAAGGGAGTACCTCCGGGAGAAAGCAACAACTCCTCTGGACAACGATTCCAGAGAAGCTCCATCCTACACAAAACAACTAAGCATCATCAACCACAGATCCATAAACTTTCCATAGTTTCACAAAAGAAATACTCTACAATATATTCAAAAACAAAAATGTTGAGTTTTTACAAAAATCCTCCCCCCGCCCCCCCCCCCCCCCCCCCCCCCCCCGAATAAAATAGTCTAAAATAAATTCAAAAAACAAAAAAGTTGAGTTTTTACAAAAATCCCCCAAATAAAACAGTCTAAAATATATTCAAAAAACAAAAATGTGAGTTTTTACAAAAATCTTCCAAATAAAACAGTCTAAAATATATTCAAAAAACAAAAATGTTGACATTTTACAAAAATCCCCCAAATAAAACTGTCTAAAATATATTCATAAAAAAAATGTTGAGTTTTTACAAAAATCCCCCAAATAAGACAGTCTAAAATGTATTCCTAAAACAAAAATGTTGAGTTTTTACAAAAATACACCAAATAAAACGGTCTAAAATATATTCAAAAAACAAAAATGTTGAGTTTTTACAAAAATCCCCCAAATAAAATAGTCTAAAATATATTCATAAAACAAAAATGTTGAGTTTTTACAAAAATCCCCCAAAAACAATACTCTAAATTATATTCATAAAACAAAAATGTTAAGTTTTGACAAAAATCCCCCAAATTAAATAGTCTATAACAAACACTACCATATGTTCCTTTTCAAATATATTTTGCATCACCGTAAAAAAATATATATTTTGCATCAATGTCCAACCTTAATGTTAAATAATTATAAAAAAAAATATGGAAGAATAAATGATACATATAATTAAAATCGACACAATTTATTATGCTTTATACATTCATTTTCTTAAACAACTTGATTTATGAAGGCAAAATAAAAATTATTAGACAATTTGATTCAAGTAAAAAAACATACCACTCTACATGCATCCAGCGCTGAGCAACGTTAGAGCATAATTTAGGGTTTCAATTAAAGCTAATTGCGATGGAATAAAAGGAATTAACGAAATGAAACAATTGAAAAGGAATGAGAAAATAGAAAGAGAAAGAGATATACCTCAATTGCGTTCTTGAGGAGAAAATCGTCTTCGGGAGTCCACGGCGGAGGAGGGTTCATGACGGTGACGGAAAGGATCTGTTTGGAAATTAGTGAATTGTGAAAAACGAAACTTAAAACTGAAAAAGGAAAGTGAAATTGTGAGTGATGAAAGTGTGAAAGTTTGTGAAGAGTGACGAGAGTAACAGAAGAACGTGTTGTGCTGTGGTTACAGACAGTAACTAACCTCTTAACCTCGTGAGTGTCGTGACTCTGAGTTTTTAAGGATATTCGATGAAATTGAAATGATTCTCTTACTACTACTACCACTACCACTAATGCATGATTCAAAAGTGAAGAGATAGTAGTTTCATTTCATTTCAATTTCAATTTTCTTACAAGAAATGGGTGGGATTAATTCATGTTTCTCTTTGATATACTTTTTTTAAAAAAATAAATTTATTTGGTCAAAAAGAAAAATTATTACATTTTTATTTCTTTTAATTGATTTTGACTAAGATTTTTTTGACTAAGATATTTTATTGATTAATTTACTTTTCTTAGAATGAAATATAAGGAAAATTTGTAATAAAAAATTTTATAAATATTTAAGGAAAATTATTCGAAAAGTCAACTGGATTTGGTCTGAAATTCAGAAGAGTGCATTTGAATTTAAAGGTTGCTTTTGTTTTAGATTATATTTTATTTTGAAGAAATTGATTATCATTTTTCTGTTGAGAGGGGATAACTCATCTTATGTGTTTCCTAGGTTTGCGATGGAGATTAGTCAAAGCTTGATTGTGGAGATTCCCTGTCATGCCCCGACTATGACGAAAAAAAATTGAATTGACTGGATTTGAGTTCGGGTTTGAGTTTTTCTCGATTTTAAAAGACTGGGGTGGGTGGGTAATGGAGACTTTGATACCCACCCCGAACACGACTTGTTTATATGGAATTACATTTTAGCTCTTTTAAATTGAAAATTCTTAAACAAACTCTTAAATTAAATTAATTTGTTTATTTTTATTTTGAAGTTGAGTATTAAACAAGTTGTTTTTTCTATTTTGAAGTTGAGTATTAAATCATATTGTTGAAATAAAATAGCTTTCGACTTTTAGCTCATTTTCAAATAAAAAAAAACCAAAATATAGCTCAAGTTCATATGCAGGTGAGACGGAATGGAGATGCTCGAACCTCATTAGGTATGAGTTAGGGGTTCTACTTTTCATCCATGTTGAGAATTAGGAAGGATACGAGGCTACACAAAATATATGGATTTTGATTTATTAGGGAAGGCAAAATCAGTCTTTGTCTCATTGTCATACCTAAAAATGTGACATCATTGACGGATTTAATTGAACTTATGTGTAAAAAAAATTTGCATTATCAGTTTTTACAAATTAAACCTTTAATAATATTACTAATTCTTGGATAAAATATATTTTTTTGCCAGGTAAAGTTAGCGAATTTGAATTTTATATGAAAGGAAAATCTGAATACATGTGGCAGGCATTCATGCATGATAGAAAAGGATTTTCAATTTCCTCTATAAATCGCAGTTTCATGTCCATGCAATGAAGTTCATTTTTCATTCTTTAAAAGTTCCTACTAGATAACACATCTGCCCATACATGATATCAGCGACAGCGGGACATAAGAAACTTGAAATAAAGAAAAACAGAGATGGAGAGAAATTGTTTCTTCACTACTATTTTGATTTACAAACTTGATATTTGGTTTAAATACCGTTAATTTTGATGGGTTTCAATTAAATATCAAATAATTTTCAATTTTTTTAAAAATTTCTATGAATGATCTATATGATATAATCTTTCAATCCAACGGTCGATTTTGTAAAATTTGTATTCGTTATAATGTTATTTGAGACTTCTGCACCATGCACAATATGAGTAACTTGTTCATGTTAGAAAAAGGTACCGATTTATAGCCATAGCCATAGATACTTAAATACTAAGCTAACAACATCTTGTCTATTAAGCTAAACAAAAAGCAAACGGTGGAAGAGATGGGCTGTGTGCCTCTTCACATGATGAGGTCCAAATTTAAATCAAGTCATTGCTTGATTTAATTTCTAACATTGCCTCCCTTAAATCAAGCTCCAAACTTGTCATTCCAAGCATCTTCTTCAATTTGTAAAATAACTCAATCTTCAATGGCTTTGTAAAAGTATTTGCAATTTGCTCTTTAGTGGAATAATACTCGATTAACACTTCTTTCTCAACAACTAGTTCTCGTATCTTGTGAAACCGATTATCAATCTGTTGGTACCATGCATTATGTGTCTGCTTCAAGCCATTCAACGCTTTCTTCAATTTATACACTTTAGTTTCTTTTCCTCGAACTATATATCATGCAGGCTGCTCAACATACACTGGTTTTTGTTTGTAGCAATTAGCTACCAACCACGCTTTGAATCGATCAATCTCACCACTCGGTTTATACTTTGTTCTTGTACACCCACTTCACACCTATAGGATTTTTGTTTGCTGGTAATTTTGTCAGCTCTCATGTGTTATTCTTCTCAATTGCATTGATTTCTTCATCCATTGCTTTTATCCAATTTTCATCACCTGAGGCTTCTTCAAAATTCATTGGCTCACAATCTGCAAATAAAACAAAGTTGATAATTTCTTCATCGGATGGGTCGTTATCGTTCCCCAAAACACAATCTTGCAGTCTGGCTGGTAATCTCCACTGCCTTTGTTGTCTATCAGATGTTTCTGGTTCATCGGGTGTTGGATCTACGTGTTGATTCTCTTGCTCATTCTCCTCTTCGTAATCATTTGGAGTTACTATCGGCTCCTTTGGTGACTTTGAGGACCAATTCCACATTCCTCCTTCATCAAATGTCACATCTCGACCGATAAACATCTTCTTTGTCTCTGTAGGCTTTTGAGTTTGGACTATAGCAAAAAAAGACACATTTTTCACCTTAGTCATCTCACTTCTTTTTGAGTTGATCTAGTATGTGAGCATATGCAATACATTCAAAAACTCTGAGGTACCGGATCGACGGTCTTCTTCCACTTTTTATTGGACACCTATTCAAAGTATACTGCATTAGCAACTGCTTCTGCCCAAAATTCTTTCGGTATGAATCGATTCACACTATATAAACTTTTTTCCTCCCATTTTGATTAATAATATTCACAATCGTTTTGTTAAAAGTCTCATATCTCTTGCGAGATGACCTGAATATATGTTTATAAAGCAGAGACAATTCTTATCCTGCAAGTCGGTTTTATAAGGTTGAGTTAGGTCAAACTCTCAAGTCTTAAAGATGGTATCAGAGACTCTCAACGATCCGTTAGACTGTCTACTATCAGGTTTCTGATTGGGTCATCCACCATTTATATTCGCGCCCCAAATCCGTAGCGCTGGACATCGGATGTGGATGAAATGAATATATGTTTATAAAGTATAGGCAATCATCACCTTATAAATCGGTTTTGTAAGATGAAGTTAGGCCCAATTCCCAATTCTTAGATTTTTAAATTTCTCAAATCATTTCTCTATCTTTCTCTCAAACTTTGAAAAACTTTTGAGCCATTAAGTGATTGATCTAGAGTGAGGAAGATCGACTAACATTGATTTTTCTTTTGAGTGTTTTGAAAGAGTGGAATCTCTTCTCATTCAAGGAGTGAATGAGTTTTTTTGAAGATCAAGGTTCAAGAAAGTAGATGGATCCTCACATTTAAGAGATTCGAGTGGTTGAACTCTATAAAATGGGTCGTCTCTCATTTTACTCTATTCCTTTACATTGATTATCAAATCAAATCAAATTTATTATAATAGCTTCAACAATGATTGTTGAAATTTGTAAAGAAATTTGAATCGAATCTAAGTTTTTAACTAATTTTTAGTTCTATAAGTTTGGTTTCAAATATTGTTATAGATTGATTCATTCAATTAGTTTACAATTGAAAGATTGTCAAACTGATTCTAATCAAAACTTGATATCTTGAATTGATTGTGTATTATATAGGTATTGTCAAATTGTGGAATTTATTGAACAAATTGATAAATTCTGTAAAAGAATTTTGTGCATATCAATTGTTTGATAAATTGCCTCAAAGGGCAATATTCAACTTTACTCAGTCAATTCATCTCTAAAATTGTTCAAAGATTTAATTTTCTTGTAAAGCAATTTAGTGATTCAATAGGATTGGTTAGTTTTATGCAATTTGTATATATATAGTATCAAGCTAGATATTATTCATAGTTGAATATGTGTTCAAATTACTATGTCTTGTAAATATTTGAATAGAAATTCAATTAATATATCTCATTTGCGAGTTTGGTCATCTTAGTATGTTTTGCATAATTCTTCATAATTTTAAATCACTTTTATATCGTCTAAATTTGTAATTCTAAAAAAAAATTGATCAAATTTAAGATACTTAATTAGAAAATCCCATAACAAATTCGGTTACTAACACCATTCTTCAGTCTTCGAAACACCAAACCGAATAATGGAAGATAGAAATTATAAAATGATAAATATGATAACACATCAAATGACTACTTTGTTTAATCCAATAATAGAAAATTCAACCGCTACTTACCAAACATTTTTTTGAAGAAGCTAAATTAGCCCACTCAAATTGGACTACTTACCAAACATTAGCAACATAAATGGACGTTAGGGTCCTTAATGTTTAATGAACATAACCTAAATTGATTTGCAGGTTAAGGGTGAGAACCTTTTGCTGCACCAGACGATTGAGCTTCATTTCCACAATCAAAAACAAAAGTTGAATCACCTTGATTGATGCCTGACGAACTGGAATTAACCTCCAACTTAGCAAATGAATCATGACTGGACATCACATCACCATCAGACTGCTTAACTGTGTCGGTCTCATCTTTTTCATCTTTATTCATAAAAGAAGCCTCTTTGCGAATCCTCTTGCGCATGGCGTAGTAGTGCCTGCGAATGTTTTGAGCTTTCCTCTTCGGAACAACGTCTTTTGAGGCTGCTTTTTTGATTTTTTTAGCCTTATATTTGGCTATCTCAAATTTGGCCATGGAAGCAGCAGCTTCCTTTGCAACATCGGGATCAAAGAGCATAGAACGCCAACGTTCTCTCAGCTCTGTGAATGAGTACCTCCTAGAGAAAGAAACAGCACCTTTAGCCAACGATTGCAGTGAAGCTCCATTCTGGACAAAACAATTAAGCATCATCAGTGATAGATCGATAAATTTTCCATATTTTCTGCAAGAAAATAGTCTACAATATGTTCAAAATTGAAAAGTGTTAAGTTCTTACAAAATCCACAATTTTATCAACATAACCCCCAAATAAAATATTCTATAATAAATAATACCATCTTTCTTCTTGGATATATTTTGCATCAACTTGCATTTTTAATGTTATATGGTTAGTGAAAATTGGATGAATAGATGACTATAATTAATAAAGTTTGTTATGCTTTATACATTTATTTTCTCAAACAACTTGATTTAAGGTGGCAACAACATTTTTTTTTGCAGACAAAAAATAGACATTTTCAAGTAAATTTCCCCCTCAGTTGGGCTAACATCCCAAGAATAATGCTAGCAACACACTCTTTAACAAACACACTCCAACACACTCTCTTTTATTAGTTGAAATTCACATGGGTCCCATAAAAAAATGTGGACCCATATAACTTTTATGGGATCCATATAAATTTTAACCAATAAAAGAGAGTGTGTTAGAGTGTGTTTGTTAAAGAGTGTGTTGCTAGCCCTCTTCAACATCCCAATACCACTCAACATCCATCCGCCGATACGCGACGTTAGAGCATAATTGAGGGCGCCAAAGCAATAGGTTATGGTTGAATTATAGCTAACTATGAGAGAATAAAATGATATAATGAAATAAAGTAATTAAAAGTGAATGTGATTAGAGATATACCTCAATGGCGTTCTTGAGGAGAAAATCATCTTCGGCAGTCCATAACAAAGGAGGGGCAAGTCGGTCCATGACGGCGACATAAAAGAAGGATCTGTTTGCAAAATAAGGAATTGTGAGTAATGATGATGATGATGATGATGATGATGATGGTATTTAAACTAGGGTCATGCTAAACAGTGCCCCCGGGGCACTTGTTAAGCATACCTAAAAAGGAAATAAAAAATAAAATTTATATTGAAAAGACAACTTTTTATACTTTTGAGGCATTGAATGCACGCATTTCGAGACATAATTTCTATTTTAACATGCTTAACTAGTGCCCCGGGGGCACTGTTTAGCATTTTCCTTTAAACTAAAACTGAAAAATGAGTGTGAAATTGTGAGTATTGAGTATAGAAGTTTGTGAAGAGTAACACTTACAGACTGAAAAATGATACTCTACTCTACTACTACTGTCACCAGTGATGCATGACTTAAAAGTGGAGAGGTAGTAGTTTCATTTCACTTTTCTTACAACAAACGGGATACATGTTTCTCTTTTATACACTATTTTTTTTTTCTTTTTTCCTATTACATTTTTATTGATTTTCTTTATTTTGACTAACATATTTTATTCATTTAATGATGTATTTTATTAATTTACTCTTTTTAGAATGAGATATAGGAAAATTTGTAATAAAAAAATGTATATAATTAAGGAAAAAGTTATTCAAAAAGTTAAAGGTATTTGGTCCGAAATTCAGAACAAATACATTTGTCTTTAAGGATATATTTTTTATTATATTTTATTTGAGTAAAATAATGAGTTTGTTCATGAATTTGTAGAGTTGTATTAAATAAATCTTTAAGTTTACCAATATTTTAAAAATGTATCGATTTTCTTAAAATATAAAGACCTAACTAATAGTAAATAATTAAATATAATGATTAACTTGACAGTATAATAGAATTATGAACATTTTTGAAATATTCATAATTTCAGGGATATATGAAAACATCATACAAATTGAGGCCATGTTTATATTTTATAGACTTTTAACTTTTTATTAATTTTTTACTAATATATTTTATTAATTTAATAGCGTATTTTATTAACTTATACCTTCTAGAATGAAATATAAGGAAAATTTGAAATAAAAAGTTATAAATATTTGGTTTGACTCATATATATATATATATATATATATATATATATATATATATATATATATATATATATATATATATATATATATATATATATATATATATATATATATATATATATATATATATATATATATATATATATGTAAAAATGTTTTACAATATAGATATTTACAAATTAAATATTTATAGTATTTCTAAATCTTATCGTTAAATATTTAATAAAATATCTATTATATATCACATAATTTAAAAATTAGTTATCAAATCCATATAAAAAGTTTAAATAAAAATAATTATTTTTTAGGATAGTATATTATATTATTGTTATTATTTTTTTTTACTCATATATTATTGTTACTATTATTTTTTTGTGAATGAAATTATATATATAACAATACGAATTATTATTTTTATTGTTTCTGTCTGAGTAACTTTTTCTTTTGGTCAATGAGTAACTTATTTTATTATCGTTGTTGTCTGTATCATTTATTAAATGGTCATTTCTCTAAACTATGAGTTGAACATTTTCGTTGATGTTTAGAAAAAAAAAAATGGTATTGCTAACATGTGTGAATAAGGGCACATATTAAGAATGCAAAAGTAGAAATATTATCTTAAATTTTGTGTAATTAATTTGTGATGTGATCATTTTTTGAATAATTTGTAAAGTAAATGTAATAATTATGATAAAATATTTCATTTTTTGAATCACTAACATCTGTCTTTAAGGCACATTTTAGCTTTTCCCAAGATAAAGTAGTTGTTAATGAGTTTTTTTTTTTTTGAACCAAGTTGTTAATGAGTTCTTATTAACATACATACAAGTATATGTATATGAGTCAAATTCATTGTCATCAGATGTCAAAATTTAATTTGACACAAATTTCTATCACGATAAATATGATAAACCCCAAAATTCCACCACCAAAACATTACGATACAGTATTGCCCATACCACTTGCAAAGCCACCCAACCATGTTAATAAATTTTTTAGGTTTAATTAGCAAAATAGTCTCTTAAAAATATTTTTGATTTTATATTGGTCCCTTAAAGAAAAAAAAAAGTCTGAATAGGTCCTTTAAAGCAAAACAAAAGTCCGAATATAGATCCCTTAAAGACATATCTATTAATCAGTTTGGTCCCTAAGAAAAGGTCCGAATAGGACCAAACTGATTAATTGATATGTCTTTAAGGAACTTATTCGGACTTTTTTTTCCTTTAAAGGACCTATTCAGACATTTTTTTCTTTAAGTGACCAATTTGAAATCAAAAATATATTTAAGAACCATTTTACTAATTAAGCCAATTTTTTACGATTGCATATTGAATGAACAGAAAATATTCTATGTAAACCGCATTTAATCGAATAAAGATATTTTAACTGCCGTACCATCCATTATCCATATAGCTAGGTAGTTTGCTACTTCAGCAAAACAATGATTAATTATTCAACTTTCTTATCAGGGGACTATCAAAATGAAAGATTAATGTTAAGGAAGCAAATGTTAAAAAAAATAAAAATTGGAACTTGTTGATTATTTTTTTTAATCATTAAATTTTTTTAAATTATTAAATATAAAATTTTTATTTTAGAATACCTTATCATGTGTCCTTAGTGTATATGTTAACATAACATTTAACAAAAAAAATATTAATTAAGATAAAAGGCTTGTTCGATCAGTACAGTTGAGACTTGTTTTGCTTTTCAAATATACTTTTTTGAAAACTAGAAAACACACCAAAAGAATTTAAGCTAAATTAGCCTATAACATAGAGTTACTTAGCACACGTTTTTGAAGGATAATTATTTGACAGAAAAATTTTAGTCAAAAAAAATTATTTGAGAGAAAAATAGTTAGTTTGATTTTTATTACGCATGGCAAAGAAGTTTTTACCACTTTTATCTCCTAGAAATGGATGGGACAGACCAACTTAAAAAATCAAAATTCACCTTATCTTTTCTTTTAGTAGGTCGACGTCGACCCATCAAACAGTTTTATTTTGTTTTCATTCACATCAATCATAAAATTTCATAAGATGTTGCTATTATTACCTAAAATGAGAAGAATTGATGGGATACAACCCCAAATAAAATATATTTAGGCACACACAAAAGAAAAAATAAACGTTAAATTATTTAATAACATCATTTAATATTTATTAATTATTTCATCTTTAAATTTTTTAATATCATGTGTGCACGCCTAACACATCTTATTTGGTATTGTGTCTAAGCAAGTTTTTCTCTATATTTTTGAGTTATTCACATAATTTTTGAGTATTTTTTATTTATCAGCAAGTTCAACCAATAATTTTATTAGTTATCGGTCATAAGTTATAAACTATCCGCTATTTCGATGAGAGCCAAAGAGTTGTGGACCATTGTTTTAATCAAATTTTAATTTATTAATTAAATCTCGATCCAAAGTGGGCCTAGGGAATGACTGAAATTTCTATCTTGTCTATATAATAAAGAAATACGATGGTGCGAGTTCTACCACATATATGTTGAATTCTTCATCCTAAAATATAAGCAAATATGAGTCGAACAAACTTGATGTATTTGGTTAAAGATTTGAACTAAATACATTTATTTTTATTGACCAATTTTTACATATATTTTGGGACGGAGGGAGTATATGTAATGTTGGAACAAGTGTGAAAAATTGGAGGGAAGTTGGTAAAAAAAATAAGTTTATATGTTGAATTAAGTGTGTAGTGTAAATTGAAAAAAGTTCGATAAATTTCATATCGGAGGGAACCGTATTATCAATTTAAGGTCCCGTATATCAAATTAAATAACTTATATTAAATTAATATAAAATGAATCATTTGTTAATATCGTATGATATACAAAATGGTATCACCGTTAGAGCAAAATATTTTATGGTATTGGAGAGACCACTTATTAGTATGTATGATACCCAAAGTGATATTACGATTGAAGATAAAGTTAAAAGATGATACCTATAAATATCGTGATTCTAAAGAAGTGTTTAATTTTTTATTTTTTATTTTTTTTTGTTTACAATGAGCTGGGGATCGAACCCAGGACCTACAACATACTGCACAAACCCCTCACCACTAGACCAATCCTAGTGGCTTTAATTTTTTTTTTATTTTACTCCGTATAAGATAATAGTTTAAAAAAAATTGAAATATTTATAACAATATTTTATGTTCGTAGTTTACTTTTCCAGATATATTTTAAAAATAAATTTGCCAAACAATTTTTAACCTAGCTTTACCGAATTTATTTATTTTTTCATAAAAATAAAATATTTTTAAAAAATAGATTTGCCAAAGAGTATTTAAAAACTAAATGAACACATGCCCAAAATCTGTTCTCCAATTATTAGACACTATTAGTGTTAGGTGATCCCAACCAATTGGCATTTATGATACCATCTCCACACCATAAAAATCAAGGTTCCACATACACAGTTTGTTATATAGACAGTGTTGAAGAAAATAACAATAAAAAAATCAACACATTAGTCCTACAATGAACAACAATAGTTTGGAATTAGAAGAGACTGTAAAAGAGTTGGGACAATACTTCAAAACAGGAAAAACAAAAAGTGTTACATGGAGGAAAAACCAGCTCCAAGCTATACTTAATCTTGTTCGTGAAAATGAAGATGCTATTTCTAAAGCTCTTTACCAAGATCTTGGGAAGCATCCTGTTGAAGCTTACCGCGATGAGGTTTTCGTTTTTAAATCGGAGAAGGAGAAATTATTATTAATTATAAAGTGCATATAAGTTTTATTTTTATTTTTTAGTTTGATCTAGAATATAGTTACTATATATTAACTGATTTACTATGTCACATATTTTTCTTTAAAATTATGTCACTGAGTTCTTGAGAGATTGATTAATTTTGTAGCTTGGAGGAGTAGAAAAATCAGCTCAAAACTCTTTGGACAGTGTTGAAAAATGGATGGCTCCTACAAAGGTAAGTTCTTCTATATCCCTCTTTCATTTTATTTTGTTACAATCAAAATTAAGTTAAAGTGATTGAAGACTCAAACTTGTATTAGATGATCAAATTACATCTTGATGAGATAACTATAGACCAAGAGAAAGGACTAGTGCATCATTCAGAAAATTGAAGATTTGGCCACCTTTCATTTTATCTACTTTTATTATGTTTAAAGCTTAGTAATCTGGTCCATGTGAATATAACTCAGTTGCATATAATATGCAGAGATCGGGATTTGAACTCTGGTACTTCTATTTTTATTTTTTTTTTGACAAAACTCTGGTACTTCTATTTATTCACCTTGAAATGTGAAGTTCTAGCAATTTAAACTACTTAACAAAAAAAAAAAGAGCTTAGTAATCTGAATATGGTATATAGTATGAATAACAGTCAAATCTTATATTATCAAGCTTAAAAATAGCTTCATATATTTTAAATATCATGTTATACATTTTTTTTAATTAAAATATCATATTATACATAAAAATAGGTAATAATGTTAGACTTTTATGAATTTGTCATATTCTACACAGTTATTAAAAGTGACACTATACAAAATAAATGTGAGCTTTCTATATTTTTGGAATGGTTGGTTATGTTCCCATTACTATATTCATCTACCATTTTGTCTATATTGTACAATGACTCATAACTGTTGCATTTTTTCTTACAATAACTGTTACATGTTCTGGTCACTGTTTTTTAGCAGATTTTTCACCACTTATGTTGTTGGATCATTATGTCTAACTATTAACTTATTCTCCCTATTGCAGAGCAATATCCCTCTTCTTTTCTTCCCAGCAAAAGGAGAGGTATTGCCAGAACCACTTGGTGTAGTTCTCATTTTTTCTTCTTGGAACTTTCCAATCAGTAAGTCAAAACAATTTCCTACCCAATTATTTGTTTATGGCAAATTCTACGAATGTGAACTGATATTTGAAAATCGTTTAAAACTCCAACGACACACTTTTGTCTTCTAAAAATGGAAAATGACAGTCCTCCTCGTTTTCATGGTTGTGACGATGACTTAATTAGTACCAATTTCACCGATCAACTTATCGTCTCAATAGTAAGGATATATATACGACTGTGCACTTACTTTCGAGGAGCGCCACTGATTTTCGTTAGAGTTTTGAATAATTTTTAAGTACTAATCAACTATTGAATATAAGCTCTAGAATGCTTTGATGATGTTTTAAAATAATAAGCTTAAAAATGCTAATACATATACTGTATGCAGTGTTAGCATTGGATCCAATAATTGGAGCAATATCTGCTGGAAATGTTGTAGTCATTAAGCCATCAGACCAAGCTCCAGCATGCTCTTCTTTTCTTGCAAATACCCTTCCTCAATACTTGGACACTAATGCCATAAAGGTCATTGAAGGTGGTGGAGATGTCTGTGAACAAATATTGCTACATAAATGGGACAAAATATTCTTCACCGGTATTATTTCCTTCGAATTTCATTAAAAATTGAAATCTGTATTGAAATTTGAACTGTTCGGTCTCAATTCAACAACCATTCACATGCTGGCTGCGTAAATGCGTGAAAGTGCTGACTGCAGACAATCCGAATTCATTTCCTTTTGCTTGACGGTTTTTTGCAAATGTGTATGACATTTTAGGAAGTCCACGTGTCGCAAGAATAGTAATGACTTCTGCTGCAAGGAATTTAACTCCTGTTACTTTAGAGCTAGGAGGAAAATGCCCTGCTATATTTGATCACCTTTCCAATCCTTCAGATTTTAAGGTACTTCAAATAAGTGTTACTAGTACCAAAGTTTTTTTAAAAAATTCATGGCCGCAATTGTAGCTGCGACATCAAGATTTTTAATGTATCTGTAACCACAATTGTGGTCACCTCGACAATCTATGATTATAATTATTTGCAATATTAAAATCGGAACACGCCGTAGTTCAAAACCTTGCTTATTATGCACGTCACATTATCGAAGTTCAAGGTCTAATTTAATTTCCTTTTTACCAAGATGGCAGTGAAAAGAATAGTAGGAGCAAAATGGGGAATCTGTAGTGGACAAGCATGTATAGGAATCGATTATTTGCTTGTTGAGGAGAAATACTCATCTGAAGTGGTATATACATTGTACATTATTTAAGCTGTTATTTATTCTAAAGTTTTAATAATTTTCTAATAGTAACTTTTTTGGTTTTTTGTTCTAGATAGAACTATTAAAGAAGTTCATAAGAAAATTTTATGGTGACAACATGGTAGAGTCAAGGGTACTATCAAGAATAATAAACAAACAGCACTTTGAGAGATTATGTAACCTTCTTAAAGACCCTCTTGTTGCTGCTTCAATAGTTCATGGTGGTTCAATTGATGAAACAAACCTGTAATATTAGTCTCTTCCTATAATCACTAACCTTCTTAAACGAAGTGCATGTTAGGAATTACGATGAGTTTAACAAAATTACAGTGACATCATAATTTTGTTGTAAAATGCAACTTTTACAGAAATTATGGTGACACGCCGTAATTGTATCAAACTCACCACCAATCCAAATACGAACAAAACAATTGAAGTGAATAGTAGTCAAATTAATCAGTTTCTTACAACTTTGTCAGGTTTATTGAGCCAACAATCTTGTTAGATCCACCACTAGATGCTGAAATCATGACAGAAGAAATCTTTGGTCCTCTACTACCAGTGATCACAGTGAGAATCAGCAATTCCTTTTTTATGTTCACATTCTCCCATACAATGTGATTTATCTCATTGTATTAACTTTGCCATTTATACAGGTGAATAAAATTCAGGAAAGTATTGGATTTATAAACTCAAGGCCAAAACCTCTTACCATTTATGCATTCACCAAAGATGATACTTTCAAGAGAAAGATTGTAGCAGAAACTTCCTCTGGAAGTGTCATATTTAATGACACACTTGTTCAAGTAATGCTTCTCTTAACCTCACTTAATTTTCATGTTATAAAGCCAAGAATAATGTAAAAGATGTCTATACAGTTTATTCCTCTGGTCCAAAATAACCGTTGTTTTAGTATATCAGAAATGTTTCATTCCTGGTTAATGAGCTCCCTCTAGGACGAATCGTTCGGGAGAACTCGAGTTCGATTCCTGGTGGGAACAAATCTTGATTAGACTTTACTTACCTCGCGACTGAACTCTGAATTACAAGGGACTCATTCCCTTGGGAATCAGAGGGTTAATACAAAAAAAAAATGTAACACTCTTTAGTAATTATTAATGTCATGTTATTCTATGTGCAGTTTTTATGTGATACACTACCATTTGGAGGTGTTGGACAGAGTGGTTTTGGGAGGTACCATGGGAAATACTCATTTGACACATTCAGCCATGAAAAAGCTGTAATGCATAGACATCTTTGCCTTGAGATTGAGCCAAGGTATCCTCCATGGAATAAGTTCAAGCTAGAATTTATCAGATTGGCATACAGATTGAACTACTTTGGATTAGTACTTCACATGCTGGGATTGAAAAAACACAACTAGATCAATTCTTCAATTACAATGCTTCTCTATACATTAGCCATTGTTGTTGTAATAATAAATGCTTCAAGTAGCAGCTTCACATTTTACCGCAGTTCCAAACATGTTCTCATTTTAATAGTTTTAATGACGAAAATTATATTCAACCTGGTTATTCGTTAAACATTAATTATGTTGGATTATCTTAGTTTTACGAGTTTATCATTTTTTTTTTACTTTCACCACCAGTTTAATCTGGTTCGGGAGGTCATTTCTACATAAATCTAAAGATGGAGAACAATACATTCTCCAAGGTGCTTGGGGTTTTTCTCTATTTCTTGGTCGTAATGGAAGTGAAAAATGGATTTCAAACTATGCCAAACTTTGCAACACTCCTAGAGGCAAACATCACCCTCCCTTTGACTGCACAATTTTTAGTTGAAAGAATATAATACTGACTCTACACGCCTCTCAAGGTCTCATGTTTGATTTCCTCTGGTGCCAATTTCGATGGGCTGGTCCATACAGAGTAAAAAACTCTGGCATTAAATAGGGTCCCCCCGCATGTGAGCGGTAGGATTGGTCCTCTTGGATACCAAGTTTTCAAAAAAATAAATAAATAAATTGGTTGTGTATTGTTCATTACCTATGGTGACCGGTGGTGAATGATAGAATCAAATCACTTTTCTCTAATACAAACCTCAATTAATTTTGTCAAAAAAAAAAAAAAACCTCAATTAATTATGTATAATACCAAAAAAATAAAAATTAAGCATGGACGGTTTTACAGAAGCATGACAGACGACAGTTAAAAAAAGAAAAGTAAAACTACAAGAATGTAATTTTAAGTCATCAGCATTGAACTCTCACCCTAAACCGTGGTTAGTTTTGGCTGTTCTAATTTTTCTTCTACAGACGGAACATCAGATTCAGAGCAGTGGGTTTCACTGGGGTGGTGAGGGAGCGAACCGAGAGTGATGAGGGCTGGGAAAGGATCGAGGAGAGAGAGAAATGAGTTCACTGATTTATGCACTACTTAAGTAGTAAATGGGACAACTCAAATGCATGCATATTACACCCTTCAGCCATGTATGGACCATTCTATCGCATCAGCCATATGATAAAGGATATAAAAAACAGTTATTTACCATACTGCTACTTAGATTAGGAAACAGCAATATTCTATCAATTCAAATGTGTGTGCACGCACAAAAGACGCACATGACAGAAAATCATTAGAAAGAAAAGCAATAAAAAGGAACAGTTATCAGACATGCAAGTTAAACACAATATTCTGAGTTTGCTTCCTCATGTGATCAAATGAGGGGTAATTCCAATTTACAGGAGAATTGTTAAGCGTTTAAAGGCATCCAAGTTTCTCAAAAATGCCTTTCTCCACTTCATATTAATCCTTTTTGAACGGATAATCCTCTATTCTAGTTTTATGAATTTATTACCAGTTATTATACTTTATCATCATGGAACCACCACCTTGTCTCCTTGGGAGATCTGCCATTTCTACAGTTCTTTACATATCGGTCATTATCTTCAGGGCGTTGCTGCAGAAGAGATCAAGACAGAGTTGTTAAGTAAATCGATATAGAAGTTTCCTTTGGATGATATATCACACCAAAAGATGCACACACATGAAAGCATGTGTATCAATATATACTGAAATTATGTGAAATACAAAAGGACAAAATATGTAGAATAGATTCACACCTTTACAGTTGAGCTTGAAAGCATTGAGAGAATACTGATGCATACAGAACTAACAGTCATGGCTGGGGACCATGAATCATATAATATATCTGCATAATTTCATAACGCGTATCAAATGTCAGCTCACCACCAAAAGCAGACCCTAATCAATCATTATTAATTTATTATTAATTTTTGGCTACCTTCTGGTATAACACACATAAAAATCAATGAAATTTGAGTGATCTACACTTGCAATATAATCAAACACACAGATGAGAATATTATCTATTACGCAAGGTAAATATCCTCAATCATCAAATATACAAAACAGAACGGTTAAAGCTGAAGTATTTTATATATTTCACTGATAGATACTACCAAGTAATGGGAAACAAAACTTAATGGTTCTCAATTTCCTTCTCCACTATTAACCAAGAGAATTATTTTCGAAACAAGATACTCTGTCCTGTCCGCACTACATGCTACCATAAAAAAATAAACTGACTGACTCAACTTATCAATCTCTAGATGAAAAGGGATTCAATGAACAAAGGAAATATCACTAACAATGCACTCCTTACTTTCATTCCCATTTTCTGTTGTTACCCTTCTTAATATTAATACTTCTCAATATTAGAAATATTACAGATAGAAACTCTTCACTAAAATTTGTCTAATAAGCAAAAAAAAAAAAAAAAACAAGACGAATGCCGTTTGATGAATCTTGACTAACCATGGAAAGTATCTTTAATAGAAACATCCATATTTCATTTAGAAAGGTTTAAAAAAATTCGACTACCATTCCTTAGCTCCCAGAATAGGATATGTAGAAACGGAGAAAACAAGAGAAGTAACTAAAAGCCAAAATCCAGAATTTTTTATGGTTTCTGACAGTAATATACCCAGCTAATAAAAACATAACTTGTGACAAGAAACTAGATTTGTGCTTTAAAATTAAAATACAAATAATTTAGGAAGTTGGGTTTATCAATCTAACAACACATAATAATATCTCCAAAGTTAGACCTTGTAGCACCAAAGATACTAGTATTACTATGATGTTAATTGTTTAAATATTTTGAAAATTGCAAACAAGATTTTCAGGCATAGAAACGTAAAGAAAAGCTCATTTGAAGAAATGCAAGCTTTCAATTATTCCTCGTGCACGACAGACTATCAGAGCTTTAATATCTCCTTCTAAGGCTGACTATATGGATCAAATGACACCATAATGTCATTTACCTAAAGGTCTTTCTTAATAGTTTAACCTACATATTTGCTTGACCTTCCTTTGCCTCTATCAATTGGGTTACCCTCTATCTGATCTACTCACTCTCCTTACTACTGAATCTACGGTCTCCTTCACACATGCCCAAACCTCCTAAATTGAGATTCAACAATCTTTTATACAATAAGTGCTACCCCAACTCTCTCCTTCTAATGCTTTCATTCCTAGTCCTAGCATGTCTTGTATTTCCACTCAAAGTTTTTGTCAAGCTTTCAACAAGTTTTTAGCAAGATATAATAAATGTGAATATGATGATGACTTCAAGTGAAACTGACAGTAATGAACAATGATGAAATAGTCATCAGACAATAACAGTAAATAAAGTGTCGGAATATGAATGGTGGAAAAGCTAATATAAACAAACCAATAAACACCAACAAATACTAAAAACCTGCAATAAAATGTTGTCAATGTAAATCAATTTGAGTTAATGGACATACTTTATTTAAATTTGGGATCCCATTAAATTTGTTGATATTTAATTGACTTCAATGGACATGTATTGTTAATGTAAATAAATTTCAGTGACATTCAATGATAGCTCACTATTTTACAGTGACTTCATATTATTAATTTCAAGTTGAAATTACAGTAGTGGATTTCTGTCACAAAATAGTGGACTTAGATTGGAAGTCAGTGTAAAATTATTTTACACTCCATTTAAACTCTATTTGTAATAAGATGTTATTATTGACACACAACTGTGACCTCTAAGGATTTGTTCTCCCTTAAAACAAAAGAGTAAACGGCATACCTAAACAAATATGGCCGTTGCTATAGATATGGGGATGCATTGGGGCCGGATTCATAAATATGACCTGTGAATAACCATCCACAACAGAAGTCAGAGGAAAACTACCACGAAATGGTGAAACAGTAAAGAAAACCCTTAATCCAATGGCTAAATTAACAACCTGTGGAGCTTCCATTGGATAATGCTCCGGGAAATCAACCTGAAGCTTGTAGGTTTCATTAGCATAAAGTGTCCCAGGAGCTCCAATCACTTCAATAACCCACCTTTGAGAATCAAAATAACAAACCTTTAGTTACCAAAAGAAAAATGATATTTAGACACACAAAATTGACATCAAATTTCAACATCAATTTGGATAGTTAACACAGTTTGAATATGTGATTAATCATGTTCAGTGGAAAGTTAATAAATTTAACAAAGTGACGGAACTAATTAATCACCAAGTGAACACAATTAACTATAATTTTGAATGTCACTAACCACAATTTCCATGTGATCAAATATACATACACCTATTAATCATCCAAATTGTGTTCAAATATAAATTTTATCCATTAATCATCCAAATATACATGATGATATTCATCAGCCAATGATTTTGTATTCAAATATACACTTGGAAATTGTTCGGGCGTGACTAACCGGTGGTTACGTTCAAGATCGTGGTTATACTTGTTTGATAGACGGTTAATGCATCACAAAACCATGTTATATTCATTAATCATCCACTAAACATAATTAACCAAACATTTAAACTGTATCAACAATCCAATTTACCCAATTTGATATCAAAATAACACAACTAACCAAAAAATCAACAAACCTAATCGAAAAAACAAAACTTGAAAAGGGGAAAACAGTTCAAAACACGTTATAACAAAACCCATTTCACCAATTTCGAGAATTAAAATAAAAACAAAGCAAAACATGAATTTAAAATCGATTACCTTTGAAGATTATCGCTAACTTTGTAGTTGAAACCAGTAGGAGGATTAGCCTGCCACTCGACGAGTTCTTTCTGAAGCCTATTGCAGGCAATCTTACTCAGAGTCTGACAAACAAAAACAAAAATTCGAAATTACAACGATGGAAAGATAATGAAAATTGAAAAAAAAGAGAGAAACCTTGCGAGAGGAATTTGAGGAGCTAGTCATGGTTGTTGGTGGTTTGAGAGAAATATATCGAAGAAGAAGAAAGCAGCATTCGGTTTTGACGGAAGAGAAAAAGAATGAAAGAGAGAGTATCGGCGACTAAAGGTTTACTTTACTTCGTGTTTACCCCTTTCTTTTCTTAAATTCATTTTATGCTCTGCGTAACACTTTGTGAATGTTTGGTTCTGCATCGAGAAGAATTGATTTTAACAGAATTGAGTTTGACATAATTGATTTTGATAAAATTGAGTTAAATAGAATTGATTTATTTTTGGATACATCTTTTTATTTATCTACTAGTAAAAGGAAGGTTGAATTTGCTCTGAAGCCTTCATTGGGATGATGTGGCACTCTAAGAAAATGTTTTCAATCTTTGTTAAAATCTTAATATTATCTCTTTTAATTTATTAAATTAAATCTAAGAAAACTAATACATTATATTAAAAGGTAATAAATATTGCTAATGACATCAACTTAATGAAAAAAAATACGGAAAATCAATCTACTTACACCTTATGAAATGAATACATAAGGTCAATAAATATAATTAGGGAGGTTATTATGTTATGTGACTCAAAGAATTCCAATAATAAACATATACGTTCATAAAATTAACAAACCATAGACATAGTAAGTATATATAGATACTAGCTAGCATGGAGATTTTATCATATATATATATATATATATATATATATATATATATATATATATATATATATATATATATATATATTGAGACTTTTGCAAGAAGAGTCATACATGTTTGGGTATATTCAACTATTCATATTGTAGGTTTTATTTGGTGTGTTTTCAAGTTTAAAGCTTATTCTATTTTTAATATCCATGTCCATTTTTCTGACTTTGTTAAGGTTCAAATTGTTCAAAGATAACAATGGAACAGATCTTGGGGATGTGAATTGTGATGATTTAGCAACACGTCAGTTTATAAGTAAGTAATTTAGTTATACTTAAACTAAGGGTTTTGTATATGTAATGTTAAAAAAAAAACACATATTTTTTATTTAGTAACACGTCAATTTGTATATTGATGGCAAGAAACTCATTCTTGTAATTTTTGTAGGGATATCATACCTTTAACTGTCAGTGTCACTACTGTCGTGAGTTACACATATTTATGTTTGGATACATTAATGTAAAAGTAATTCTCAAAATTTGATGTTGTTTGGTAAATTTGAAACAAAATTGCTTTTGTATCTATAATTATACCAAATTGAATTTTAGTGTATTTTTTCATAAAACATAAAACAAAAATTACCAAAAATTAATTAGTTAAATATAATATTTAAATAAAGGCATATACTTAAAAATGTTAAATTAGCATAATAATTAAATAAAAAGAATCTAAATAAAAATTACAAATAGATAAATATCTATATATATATATATATAAATCCTAAATAGTTCTCCTACCACTAATCCTAACCCTAATTATATTAACCAATCATAGCTTTTAAATCATTTTCTTTAAAAAATAAATAATAAAAAAATTAACAATTGTAATTAATTGTTTATTTAGCCACATGCCACATTATTTCTAATGATTTGTCATATGCTACATTTAATTTGAAGCATTCATATGTCTTTTCATTTCATTTCTATTCATACACAATTATCCTTTTCATATGCCCATTTTAATTACCAAGAAATCTAATGGTTTTCAATGAAAAGTTTTTTTAAGCAATGAAAAGATGTAAAAATTTAATTTCATATAAGCACCTATCTTTTCGGTGGACATTATAAATACTTTTTTATTTCTTTGTTTGTTTTTCAATTCTTTCCACCACCTTAGTCATTTGGAAATAATTGATTTTCTTCTTTACCTATGTTTTTTTCATCTTCCTTTCACATTCACCTCTTCATCCTTTTTATTTTTTCATGTTGTTCCTTTTTAATGTGCTTGCTCATGGTATTAGGTAATAGTTCGTCATTTTAACTATTTTCGTTTCCTCCCTTAATTACTTGCATTCAAAATATTTACAACAGTAGTTTTAATTCATATGATTTGAATATCTATAAAATCTTTTATTTTGTAGATATACTAATTTAGATTGGTTGATCTAACAAATACTTTATTTTAATTTTTGTCCAGATAGATATTACTATCATCATGGAAGTAGGACTTGGTGTGATTGCTTATATATTTATAATGTAATACTACTATTATGCAATTGTCTTTATATATGCTACTATTTATTTTGGGTTTCTATTACGGGAGTATATATATATATATTAAATAGTGTATTGTTTTTTTATTTATTTATACTTTTTTATGTTTGCATTATATATATTTTGCTTTTAATTTAGAGATTGATATACTTTATCTATATGTATAATTGTGTTTCTCCGAGTAATTGACACTGTTTATGCTTAATAATTGATTTGTTTGTTTGATTTTTGGTTACAAAGTTGGAAGAACTTGAAGAATTATGTTTGTAAAAAAAAAAAACAACTTATGAACTATGTATGTCATTGCCTAAAAAAAATGTATGTTCATGATTTTTATTTTTTATTTCAAGTTTCAACTATAGGTCATTCATCCTTCAATTATTTAAATTTTTTAGTTGACGTTATATTATAAACAACAAATAACACTCGTGCATCGCACGGGTAAGGGTCTAGTAATTTAAAGTTCAACATTATAACAAACTAATTATTTAACCTAGATTCTATAATTTGATTACGAATTAAGTCTCGAACATGATCCATCTCTGACGAAAAATCTACATTGAAAACTTGTGACGGATCTAAGTTATTTGATCTATGAATTTCATCATGGTGAATGACTGTGTTTTCATCTTCATAAAGATTAAAATCACTATCCACTTCAGCAGTTCTTCTGATAAAGTTGTGTATTGCCATTGTTGAGACTACTATTTGAACTTGTGTTTCATATTTGAACTTCGGCATGCGACGTAGGATTGCAAATCTATTCTTCCACACCCCAAAAGTTCTTTCTATTGTGCATCTTAAACTTGAGTGGTAATAATTGAATACTTCATTATGATTTTCAAATCTATTTGAACGTCTAAACTCGGGAAGATGGTAGCGTTCACATCTATAAGGACCAATGTATCCTACTGGTGTTGGATACCCAGAATCTACCAAATAAAACTTATCTACAAAAATAAAGTAATTAATAAAATGTGATAACAAAGTAATTGTTATAATGTGCAAGAATAATATTAATATAACAAATCATTTCTAGTAACATAAAAGAACATACCCGGAGGAGGATGTGGAAAATTAAGCTCTTTCTTTGTAAGAGCTTGATCAAAAACACGAGCATCATGGGCAGTACCTTCCCAACCAGCTAACACAAAAGTGAAGCACATATTCCAATCACATACAACCATAATATTTTGTGTTGGATTTTCTTCCGATAAACTTGGTTTGGTCACTAGCACTAACTACACATGACACATGTGTACCGTCAATCTCTCATATAGCATTCTTAAAAAATGGCCAATAACGTTGGTCATTTTTTACTTTGGTATGACAATCACGAAACATAGGATCTTCGGGTATGATATATTTGAAGGACAACTTAAGGCAAGCATGAAGAACTCGATGAAAATGTCTACTTACCGTTTCACCCGAGTGTTGAAATCTTTCTTGAATCATTCTATTGCCTACCCCATGGCCTACAATGACTAGAAACATTGCAACCATTTCTTCAACTCCCATACGTTTAGAAGACTTTAAACCATGTTCCATTAATTCAGTACATAATTTGTTAAAAATATGTTTTTCCATTCGAAACATTTCATAACAACGAGTGGGATTCCCTTGTAATATTTCTTGAACCCATGAATGACCGGTTAGTTCACTAGTTCTACACGGTTTTTTGCATAAATTATTTACTGCATACTCACCAACTAGTGCAGCCAAAAGAGAAGCTTCTTCAAAAATATCATCATCATCACCATCTTGTTCCAAGTGTTCATTCCAACCATTCATTTTAATAGAGAGCAACCTGTCATAAGAGAGCAACATAAGAAACTCATATATAAATGAAACAAGAAAGTAACAACAAAAGGAAAGATACAATACAATGAACAAGAGAGTAGCAACCAAAACAGAACAACAGGAAAAAAAACCAGCACCATATACATTTTTTTTTATGCAGCAAAGCAAAGGCAAATTAGCAGCAGCCTAAACATAAATACAAGACAACAAGGCACAATCTACTTCATTCAAATTGTTAGCCACAATACAAAATACACATAAATAAGACTTAAAATAAAGATAAGCAAATCCTAACAATTAGTAAGTCGTAATACATAAGTAAGACTTAACCTAGACATAAGCAAATCCTAACACATTAATAAGTCCTAATACATAGTAAGACTTAAACTAGACATAAGAAAATCCTAACACATTGAGCCAAATCCAAGAGACATTTTCCATTTTTAAGTCAATCCAGTTACATCTTCATAAATGGCAAAGGGTTAAATGCTGCAAACTTAAGCCAAATCAACCTTCTCTCCTCCATTCCTCGCAATGATACAAACATCTCCCTCGCTGGCTTAAACATCATTAGTTGACAACACATTGTATGAAATTCTAGAACACACATAACTTCATCCATAGATTGGATTTCAGCCATCACATCACCAATAGAAGCATTGGATATGGCATCATTTCGTGACTTGCAAGTCTCTGCAATCTCTTTAACAGCCTCAGCTATTGCGACCGAGGGAGTGAATTTTTTCTTGCCTTTCTTTTCAGCACCACTAGCTCTCTTTCTCTTTTGTCCACTAACTTGGCTATAAGCTCCTTGTGAAGTATTCAAATTAATATTTGCAAATTCGGTTGTTGCTCCAACACTTGCATCTTCACTATCACCCAAGCCTTCCTCCACATCCAAACCAAGATTCTTTAGGCATGGGCAATACTCATCCTCATCATCGTTACCCGAGTACTCATTAGGTGGTAATATGCCACTTGATGGTGCAAAAGAAAACTCTCCATTAGCCACTACATCCTTGACAAGTGTGGTTAATTCGTGAGCAAATGGAAATCCATTGTCTCTAAATTTTCCATAAAGAGGATTTTCCTGCATTTCATAACCACCATCAAATAAGAAACACAATAAATCTAAAATTATTATTAAACAACATATTTGTGATACACATATCAATACTTTGTTCTCCCACCATGCATCTGGTGCATCAACAGTATTCTTCTCACTATTCCACCCTAATCTAGTAACTTTCCCAAATAACTTATCCCGTACTCTCCATTCCTTTCTCAAATTATCATACCTATTCTTCAATTTTAGCTTGTCATATTTCCTTCCGGTTAAAGCATTGAATTGGGAAACAATGTCTTTCCACCCTTTCTTAGTAAAACTAGTACCGATGCGTTCACCCTTGGTAACTTGATCGAAACATGCTTTGAGGAAGTGCTCAGTCGCTATAGGATCCTTCCAACAAGCTTTGGAATCATTAGTTGTAGGGGGAACCGCTAAAACTTTCTTCTTATGTGTATCCATACTATATATACACAAGTAGCATGGAAAATGAAAAAACTTATACTTAAAACAACGTCAAATACTACAACAAGCCAAATACTAGACCAAATAATAACAGATCAAATACTGCATATATATATATATATATATATATATATATATATATATATATATATATATATATATATAAACTCACTGCAGCAACAAGAACATGATTTGTTTTTACGCAGTAGACCAAAGCTCTAAGAGCAAATACTGCATATGTATTAGAGGCAAAGTTATTGAAACAAATAAGCACCGGCTAGATTATTATTCTACCAATCTTTCAGGTCTGTATATTTTTTTAAGAAAACTTATGCCTAATGCACTATACCAAGAAACATAATAACATAACTATTTTTTAAAACAATGAGTCCAAATCTCTAAGACCAAACACTTGCATTTATTTTTTAAGTAGTATCAACATTTGAGTCCAACAATAACAGAACTTAGAAACATAAATGCATCAACATTTGAGTCCAATAATAACAGAACTTAAAAACCTAAAATAAAGCAAGACCTTGTTTTCTTGTTAGAGAGACTTTTTATCAAACAAATACTATGCATTATTTAAGATAACAATAAAACAGAGTATATAACATGTGATAAAAGCTTTAACAGGGAAGAAGAAACATTACTACTGCACCAAGTCATCACAACAACAAAAAAATCAATAAAACTTCTACTCACCTTCAGACTTGGAAGAACAATGAAAGGAAGTATGTTAAAAATAATTCACACACATCGTATCATATATATATATATATATATATATATATATATATATATATATATATATATATATATATATATATATATATAGAGAGAGAGAGAGAGAGAGAGAAGAAATAATAGCAATAAATTCATCCAACAAACACCAATCTAACATGAGTAATGACAGCAGTTGGCAAAAATAAATAAAAGGTCATATGCAGATTCACCAAATCTGAAAACAGATGCAAAGAAATCCTTTCTCAGAGAAGAAATTGAAGTTGAGTTAATGTGTAGTAATGAAGGAGGAAGAAAACGCGTATGTTTCTTTCCATGAGTAATTGTTTGTGTTAGAAAATTAAGAAGAATTTATGGGTAATAAATAAAAGAATACCTGCCACCCAAAAAGTCTGAATCACGTTTCGTTGACGCAAAAGCTAGGAATCCTGGCTTCAAGTTTACGCACGTCTGGGAAGGAAATCGCGTGAAAGAGATCCAATTTTGAGTTTAGCCAAACAAGCCATTAAATTGCAGAATCGCGTTTGTAAAGAGAAGACTCACGTTTGGGGTTGTGAAACTCCAAACCAAACAGACGCTTTGTTGTTTGTTCTAATAATATAGTAATTTTTTTTAAACCCAGTATCTGGTCTTAGGACCGATTAATCCGAAGGGATTAATTTCACCGCTCACTTGTGGGGGTCCATTTAAAGCCAGCGTATTTTTTTCTCTGTATGGACGCCCACCGAAATTGGCACCAGAGGTAATCGAACCAGAGACATTGAGAAGAGCATACTCCAAAGACTCAAGCCAACATCACTAGGTCAACTCAAGTGGGTTTTGCTCTAATAATATTATTGGTTAGTGGTTACTCTATAAAAATAAATAATCAAAGGGTTAAACATGTTTATAGTCCTTATTTTTATAGTGAGTTTTAGTTTTCGTCCCTGTAAAATAAAGTCACTTATTTTCATCCTACAAAAAAAAAAACTTTTGTTTTTAATCCTGAATGAGAAAATTTTGACATGTTAATGTCAATATTATGACATTTTTATGTTCAAAATGGTCTATATTATGTCCAGTGACGAAGCCAAGAATTTCGAATAGAGGGGGCACCATATATTTAAATTTGTAGCATTAAATATATTATACATTTCATTTTGAAGAGTAAAAATATACATCACAAATGTTCTCTACGACTTGCCATCTTTTGAAAAGATTGAATGATTTTCTCATTTTCAACCTCAATAAAAACATTTTTCTCTAAATAAGTAACTAAACAATCATTTAACCATGAATCTCCCATGCGATTTCGCAACTCATTCTTGATAATCTTCATAGCAGAGAAAGCTCTTTCAGTTGTTGCAATTGCCACATGTAGTATCAAAGATAACTCTAAAAGCAAATATACCAACGAATAAACAATATGTTTTCTTATCTCCACTAGCTTTATACTAAGATCACTAATCCCCTCTAATTCTAAAAATGCATCTTCAGAGCATACATCTATGAAATAATTTTCAAGTTGAGAATCGAGAGTTAATATTTGAATAGAAGAAAATTCTGAAGGATAAAATTGAGCTAAACGAAGCAACTTCTCCTTATCAAATGCAGAAAATGAATCTCTTGGACTTAAACAAGATACACAAAGAAGCAACTCAGTGCCCACTTCTGTAAAACGATTATTCAACTCTTGTAGTTGTCAATCAATCACTTGATAGAACAATTGAACTTGAAAGTAATGTAAATTAGAAACTTTCTCTAAGTTGCGCTTTGACTTTTTATATGTCTGAGATGTATCATCCATATTAAGCATGACAACTTCATGATGGTCACAAAATAATGAAACTTCATTGAGCAAAGAATCCCAACCCTTGTCCCTTATAGTTTGTAACTTTTGTTTGGACACTTTGACTAATTTCATGGCATTAACAATATCTTGATCACTTCTTTGTAATGCTTGAGATAACTCATGAGTAATTGACAAGACTTTTTTCATCAAGTGCAAGATAAAAACAAATTCAAAAGATTGCATATATTTCAACAAAAGCATTGCATCTCCTTTTATCGTTAAGCTTGTTCCATCTTCCTCAATCACATCAAGCACATCAATCATAGAAGAGAATAAAGAAACTATGCTAAGTAACGTACCAAAATGTGAGCTCCATCGAGTATCCCCCGCCCTCTTAATTGTAGCTTCTTGATTCAAGCCACGTCCACTAGATATTTCTCCTTCTTTCAATGCTTCATCCATCTTTTCAATTTGACTTTCACGAAGAATATCTCGACACGTAGTTGATGCTCCAACAACATTAGTAAATGGGGAGAGCTATATATGTGTTGTGTTAGAGAGATGATTCATTTTTCATGAATCAAGGAGTTAGAGAAGAGAAGAGAAGACTTGAGATCAAGAGAAAGCTAGAGAAATCATCGGATCTAAGGTAAGAGAATTAGATTACATATTTTTGAGTGATTATAGAGAGGGGAGGATGTCGATTCCTCTGTTACCAAACTCTCTCCACTCAATTTCGTTTTGGGTTTTTGGGTGATTTTTCTTCCTGAAAGTGAAGTCTTTGATCCAAACATGTTTAAATAAACTCTTATCAAATGGTATGATGAATGAATTTGTGAGGTTTAATGAGAGAATTTGTAGATGTTTGTTCAAGAACATGTGTTTTATGAAGTTTTGAGTCAAAGTGTATAAATTTCTTGATTGTTGTTATTGTGATGTTAATTCATTATTTTACTTGTACTTTTATGTTTATAAGTATGTTAAATGCTTGAAAGTATGACCTTTATGGATCTGGAATATGAAAAATTGGATTTTTGGGTCATAATAAGTGCTTATATGTGAAAATAAGTGATTATTTGGTCTTTTTTTCGTGAAAACTCAAAAATCACTCAGCGTCCTGCGCCCAGTGCAGTTTTTCTGGGAAACTTGTTGGTTCATGCGCCCGGCGCAGCTTTTTCCGAGCCCAACGCAGCTCAGTCAATTCTTGCGTTGACCGTTGACTTTTGATTGTCTCCATTGACTTTTGACCTTTTGTTGACTTATGCACCCGGAACCCAATTTGCTCAATTTTTCGCGTAGATTCTGATTCCAAAGTTAGTTTTATGAGATAATGCATGTTGAATATAATTTGCTTATATTATTAGCATTGTGTTGAAAATTAAATGAGTTATGTAAGACCAATTGATTAGAAATGAAAGACTAGTTGTTGGCATTTGATTTCAATATTATTTGGATTGTTGAAATGTGAAGTAAATGCATTATATGTGATAATGAATGTGTGTTGATAACATGAATTAATTGTATTTTAATGGATTGTTGATGATGTTTATTTAAATGTCAAAGAAGAATATTATGAATTGTATTCTCCTAATAAAGAAGAATATTAGAATTATGTTATTCTAATAAAGAAGTATATTAAGGTATGTGTTATCTTAATAAAGAAGTAATGTTATATATAGTGTTCCACATTAGTAAAGGAATCTCATTTCATATCATGCTAAAACAACCACAAGTAACAGCAACATTGGAAATAGAAGGGAGTGGATCAACACAGCTTTACCTGGTTGTTCATGTTGGTAGTTGACGCAGATTGAGAAATGTTCCTTTTCTGGTTCCTTGTTCTTCCCATCTTCTTCCGTGGCATTTTCTGTGTTGTTGTGTAGAGAGAAATGGAGAGGTTTGTGATTGTGTTTCTCACACCCCAATGTCTACAAAATGCAAACGTTTTTTGAAAGGTCACAAAATATTTTTTTTTATAAATTTTGGAACAAAAGTAATTGAGGGAATGAGATAAAGTATTATTAGTCACTCTTTCAAACGAGGAGACCGTTGTTTACCAAACTGGGAAAAAAAGAAAGAAAAGGGAAAAGACCAAACGTTAAACATACCAAAAAATGGAAGATTATGACCCTTGTGGGGTCCTTCTAGGTGAGTCGATGCAAAATGTATGCTAAGACCTACCTTTCACGCAATAGTGCTGAATCAGTATTGTTACGCCTCCTTCCTTTCTTTTTTCTTTTGCTGCAAAGTTAACTTTAAACAACAACAACATAGCAGTAGCCTTTCCCTTTTCTTCTTTATGTGTTGCAAAATCTCACTTTTAATCAACAACTCAGAATACAACAGACCAAACATTTTTCCTTTTGTAATTCCCCACACTAATTTCTTCACTAACACACTCAAGATCAAAGTCAACTTTGATCTTGAGGGCTCTATAAATAGAGCCAAGTAGAAAACGAAAACGGGAGGAGAACATATAGAACAAAAAAATTAAGAAAGAATAGAGAAAAACAGAGAGAACTGAATAGAGAGCAGAAAAGCAAAAATAAAGAAAAATCAGTATCAAGTTCTTCTCCTATTTCACTCATAACAAATCATCTCTCATCCTCTACAAACCATTTTCACCACCACTCTCAACTTCAATCAACCCACATAAAACAGCACAAGAATAAAATAAAAGAAGCAATAGGAAGAAAGAGGTTAGAATGGCATAAACAAGATCAAATAGATTCAGCCTCCCTCACTCGCGATTCACTCTCTCAATTGTTACGCCTCCTTCCTTTCTTTTTTCTTTTGCTGCAAAGTTAACTTTAAACAACAACAACATAGCAGTAGCCTTTCCCTTTTCTTCTTTATGTGTTGCAAAATCTCACTTTTAATCAACAACTCATAATACAACAGACCAAACATTTTTCCTTTTGTAATTCCCCACACTAATTTCTTCACTAACACACTCAAGATCAAAGTCAACTTTGATCTTGAGGGCTCTATAAATAGAGCCAAGTAGAAAATGAAAACGGGAGGAGAACATATAGAACAAAAAAATTGAGAAAGAATAGAGAAAAACAGAGAGAACTGAATAGAGAGCAGAAAAGCAAAAATAAAGAAAAATCAGTATCAAGTTCTTCTCCTATTTCACTCATAACAAATCATCTCTCATCCTCTACAAACCATTTTCACCACCACTCTCAACTTCAATCAACCCACATAAAACAGCACAAGAATAAAATAAAAGAAGCAATAGGAAGAAAGAGGTTAGAATGGCATAAACAAGATCAAATAGATTCAGCCTCCCTCACTCGCGATTCACTCTCTCAATTATTTCTCTCTCTCTTCCTACGTGCGTTTTTTTCTTTTTGCGTTTGTAGGTATGGTTTGCCTAATTTTACTCATAGTGACGTCGAAGATTTAGGTCTTCTTGTTATATTAGCGTTTTTATTTTATTTTATTTATTTCAATTAGTTACTTTATTTTATTAATTGTTGGACTGCAATTTGTTTTGCAATTTTGATGTTCTAAACCCATGTATTTACACTTCTTTTTTTTTTTTGAAACCACATGTATTTACACTCCTTGATATGCTAATAACAACTAGTAATACAAAAAGATTAGTTATCTTTTTCTTTTGAATCAAATAACAAAAAACATAAAAAATACCCTTTTATTATTTTAATTTTGTCTAAATCCAAGAAAAAGGATTGTGCACTGACCTCTGTCATGTGTTTGCCTATTATGTGTTTTATTGTATGTTTATCTTTCAAGTTCTAGTTTCAAACTTGCACCTCTTTCATAGAAAACTTTCACTTAGGTCAACACATTTTCAAAACTCTTTTTCAATAAATGCTAAGACATCTTAAGCATATCAAACTTTTTTTCAGAAATGTTATTTTAACATTTCTCTTTAACAAAAATACAACATCCATTAGATAAATGTTACTTAATACAGTACTCTATTATTTTTTAATTTTTTTTTCTCACTTTTGTTTCTTTCTTGGCCTTCTCTCTCATCGTGCACCGGTTTTCACATGAGTTCACCACGGTTGTCACGGCTGCCTTCGTACATCACTCCCTCACAACACATGCCCGCCCGAGTTCTCTCCCCCTCCGTCCACACCATCCGTCCTCACCACCACCATCGTCGTCGACTCCACAATCATCGTTCAAATCGTTTAAAACCGATCTCACTCCACTCATATCGGTTATCTTCGTCGTCGTCTCTCCATCATCATCGATCGCGGCTTCATCGCCACTCCGTCATCGCACACCGTCGTCACCACACCTTCACTCTATATCGCAACATTTGCAACCAACCGGCCCACCACCTTCCTTCTCGCCGCCGTCCTATTCGCCGACGTCGGTGTTCACAAAGTAACACTGTCAAAGCCAAAGCAGGAATACAACAGCAAGCAAGGGAGAGAAAATCAAAAACTTGCAGTTGCAGTGGAGAGAGAAAAATAAAGTTGATGCACGATGAAGATAAGGGTTTTTCAAAAATACCCTTACTTTTAAGATGAAAATACCTATAATACCCTTGATGTTTTATTTTTGTTAAAGGGGAGATGTTGGAATAACATTTTTGAACTTTTTTTTCGTAAAAAGCTAAAAAACTCACTCAAAATTTTTTGCCACTTGCTTTTGACTTTAAAACTATTGCTCAAAGAGTTTAGACATGAGTCATCTATGGTTGAGAATTCAAATTCCCTATAACATTAGATTGAAAGATATTGATTATTTTTCACCTAGGAGAGTTAATAGCATGCTTGTTGATTTTATATCCAAGTTGGAGCTTTTCCCTATTGTGAAACAAAATCTATCTTCATCATGTCACTAGTCATGTTTGTGGTGGATTAAAACATTCTTAACTTAAGATGACAATTTGTCTCTTCTCCTAAAAACAACAAACATTTTGTTATTTTTACCTCGATCTACGAGGTTTTGATCCTTAATTGGTATGTAGGCATAAGACTTTCATATCTTTCCAAATCAAAAATTAATAAAAAGATGTTTCTTTTCTCATCCCCCCAATCATTTACAAGAAAACAACTTTAGCCAAAAACATATGTATTACAAGAGGTTCCTACTATAGATGCTTAGGGTGCTAATACCTTCCCTTTGCAAATCAACCCCCGTATCTTGATCTCTTATTGCATTGCTTGTTGCTTTATTTCTTCTTTAGTTTTGCATGTTTATTTGTGGGTTTTGTTTGATTTTTTCCCCTTCCCTTGAAAAAATTAAAGTTCAGTGGTGACTTCTTATTTTGTGAGTCAAAATCAACAGCTTGATCTTTGAAAATCACTGCGAGAGTGGAAATCGAACCACGTACCTTGAGATTCAAATTCTAATTTTTTTTGTTGTTAGCGAGCATGTGCAACTCAATAATAGTCAATGATAATTTAATGTGTAGTTTATAATTGTGTTGTTTATCCAAGCAGGTTATTTTATGTGTAGTCAATGATAATTTTTGTGTAGCTTATATTTTTCCTTAGCTCTCATTCGAATTTCCCAATTTTTCAACATAAGCCAACGTTTGGAGAGAGAGAGATTCAAACGTTGTTATTGTTCTTGTTTTTGTTATAAAAGTAAGCCTCAAATTCAAACATGAAATCATCACCGACTTTTCCAAAAAAAAACCCTAAAACACAATTCAATTTCTTCCAATTATCAGATGAAATCACCGTCCACTACCAAAACATGTTTTAATGGATGTGATTTGAGAGATTCATAAGAAAGAAAGAAAGAAAAAGAGTAAAAATGAGACATTTTATCTTAAAAATTTGCGATTTTTTGGGTGGAGATTTGAGATGATAAATGTCTTGGTTTAAGTTCAAGGTGTACAATAGAGATTTTAATGAAAATTGGATTTTGCAATATAAACATTTGTTTGATTCCAAAATTATGTGAAATTTTGAAGATGGTGATTAGGAAATTAATATGATCTTTTGATTAAATGAAAATAAATGGTGTATTAGTTAAATCAATTTTTTGTTGGTTAAAAAGGTTTATGGGATTTTATATTAGAGAGATTGGAGTTTCTAGGAAAGGAGGAAGAAGAAAATTTCGTTTTAGTACATTCAACATATATTATTGGATTTAGAGAAACATGAGTTAATTTCTAAGTTTAGAGAAAGAAGATGAAAAATACGTTTTTGGGTTCAATATATTTAGTTTTTTTTTTATTTTATATGATCCCTCTTTCATTTTTGGTTTTGGTCATTCTAAGTGGATGACTGAGCATTATCTTTAACACATCATCCTCGTTTGCCACATCACATGCTGCCACGTTAATTAGCTTCTGTTTGCCGCATATGCGATTTTTAAATATGCTTTGACGTGACGGACCAAAACAAAAATTATTCTTTCAGGGATTATTTTACCATCTAAACAAAACAAAGACAAAAATACAATTAACTATAAAAAACAAACACATAAAACCTTCGACAGCAACAAAAAAATGCACACCAAACAAGCACACTTACGCCAAAAAAAAAACAAGAACACCACAATACCCTCAACCATAAAAAAACTCAACTCCCCTTTAAAAATATACTAAGGCAACAAAAAAAAAAAATATTAAACTGTGTTATACCTATCTATTTTAATTTAATATTAAATATATGTTGTTATGTTTAATTTGATATACAAGATATATTAAATTAATATTTAAAATATACATTAAATTAATATATTTAAATTACTAAATTTTAGATAATTTAAATATTAATTTGCTATAAATTTTATTATCAATTATAAGAATGCTTTTGTACGCCATTTTACATTTATCAGATATTTAAACCACTAATTTTTCTTTACCAAAAAAAAAAAACCACTAATTTTTGGCTCGTTTGGATTTGACTTATTTTTGAGCTTATAAAAATAGTTTATGCAAATAATTAAACTTTTTTGTTAATTCATAAGTTTTCACTAAAAAAAATTGTATCTTTATAAGTTATTTTCTCATAAAGTACCTTGAAAAAATTATAATAATACATAAAAAATTATTTATTTTCATAAATTATTTCACATAATTAAGTTTAAAAATAAATCAATCCAAACGAACCATTATCAAAAACTTAAACTAGCTCATCAATTATATACTATCAACCATCAACTAACTGCTATTTTTGTCAAACAAGTCTTGACTACTACAATGGCTCAAATATATGATTTGCTTGATTTGCAAAGTAGACTTGCTTGATCACAAACTTAAACAAATAGACTCTGTGCTTAAATAAATTATTTTTATTTGAGTTATAATTAAATAATAGTACTAAAATATATCTAATAATTTGGTCAATAAAAATGAGGAAAATGTATATAAAAAGGAAAAGGAAATACAAAAAATAATTGAAGATGGATGAAGTAGTATAATGGCATGGGGGTGGGGTTAGACATTATTTTTTTGGTGAAAGGATGGGTTAGTAGACATGGAGAAAAACTCCATCAAAGTAAATATCCATATATAAAAATCTAAATTAAGTGATGACAAACAAAATAAACGATTGGGGTTGATTAGGTGAACCCAATAAAACCATCACATTAAATGATTGCTTTAAGGCCTAGATTTTCAGAATCTCCCTATCAATATGTGATATCCTCCCACTCTCATTTATAACTCTCTCCCTATAGAACGACAAAAAAAGTTTATTCCTCATCAAACATTCATTCTCTCTCTCTCTCTCTCTCCCTCTTTTTCTCTCCCTAGCTATAGTTTGTTTTTCACCCTAAAAAAAAAAAAAAAAAAACACAAGCTGCATGAACTCAACAAGTAACCACTATAAACAAGCTATTACTAGGGTTTGATCAAAGTCATCATAAGAAAAGGAAAGAAGAGATTTTGATAATTAATATGGGGTGGATTATAGGATTATGGTCTTTGATGGGTATTTTTTTATGTTGGTGGTATCTATGTGTGAAGAAGGAGAATAAAGTGATGAAGAAAGGAAAAATTCCAAAAGGGAATAAAGGTTGGCCTTTACTTGGAGAGACCCTTGATTTCATTGCTTGTGGATACACCTCTAATCCGGTTAGCTTCATGGAAAAACGCAAGTCTTTGTAAGTTTCACTTTTTTTTTTCCTATTATATGATCATTTAATTTCATCAATTTATATGTTTCTTATATTAATTTGTAAAAAATAATAGTATACCCTCATCTTCTTTCATTCTCTACGAGGGAAATGACATGCATGCTCAAACCACTTTCTTTTTTCTTTTTCATTTAAGGTTCTTATTTTTTTTCATAAGTTAGTGATTATATTAGTTTTCGATATCAAACCCTAGATTTTCTTCGTTAACTTATCAATCGAACTACCTATGTCGTACATTTTTCTGTTCTTACTTATCTTCTCTAAAAAATTGAGGAGTACAAGTGATTTCCCTAGTGACAAGACGTACTATCATGGTCAATTTATTTAGAAAGAAATGTTTGTGATTCTTTTTTAGGAATATCAATGTAGATGAAAAATAAATTAAAACCATAAAAGTTTTTGTCTATCATCCTTGTTATTCTTCTAGTCTATTCTTTCATTCTTTATGAAGCTATATAGTGTGGTCCTTTACAAGATTTGCATATTTTTATTGGTGACCATGTGTGGGTGATAATTCTCTCCTTCAACATGGTCCACATGTATATACTAATACTATTGCAGCACCATATAGGAAAAAAGTAGTTAAATTAACATAGTAATAATTATCACCACAAATTTAAATTACTCCCTTTTTTTTCTTCTTCTTTGCTGATTAGCCTAGTGACCAGAATAAATGGAATATTCGAGATTCGGATTTCAGTTTCTACTTATAAAATGTAATGTTTTTAATAATGACTTAAATTTACGAGAGCAAATTACTCCCTCTTATTTTATATATAAGTAACAATTTATCTTTTGTCAAATAAAAAAAAAGAAAGAAAGAAAAAGTAACAATTTATCTTTTAAGTTTATTAAATAATCGATAAGTTTGATTTAAACTAAATTGTTATTTATATACAAGATCGGTTAGCTAGAGAAATATTTAATTAACAAGTTTGCTTCTTTTTAGTTTCTTTAAATTTATTGTTTTATAACATCAAATTAAATATTTTAGCATCCTATAACGAAAAAAAGTCATCTAAGAATTGAAAAAGAGTGTGTCAAAAAAGAATTAAAAAAGAGAAGCTTTTAAGAAAGTGTCTATTTGATGGATTAGCGCAATAGTTGTATGTTAGTGAGTAAAGTGAAATGAACCATTTGTAATGATAACCTCTCCTTATTTTCTTCGTATAAAGTATTTTTGGTCTTATTTAATAAACCAAATTACTCTAATTTTGAATTGTTATTCTTAATTATCATGACTGTTATCCTTTATTGTCGACATTTAAAAGGCAAAATTGTCAAAAAAAGAAGAAAGCATTTCAAATGCAAAGCCGTGTTATTTTGCATGTTTGCGTTTTAAATTTAGGGTCATGCTAACCGGTGCCCCGGGGCGGGGCACCGGTTAAGAAAACCAAAAAAAAGAAAGTTTTGAATAGAAAATAACACTATTTAAACTTTTGAGAAGTTGACTGAACAAACTCCAATATCAAATTACTATTTTTGCTTCCTTAACCAGTGTCCCGGGGGCACTGTTTAGCATTTTCCTTAAATTTAAAACATTAGGAGTTCAGTTTCTAATATTTGCGTATGAAAGTCACCGGTAAAATAATCAAAATTTATCCAAAAACGCTTACATGAGATGACACAAGTCTCTTCTAACTTAATAAAGATTTTGAGTTCGATCTCTGGCTTAGACATGCAGCAGGTTAAAACTTTTAGGGAGAGTATGTCGTCCATTTGAATTTCACAAGGCTCGAAGGATTAATTTTCACAATTGCGCATAGAAAATATGTAATTTATCCAACAAAACAAAAAAAGATAATCAAAATTTATAATGTATGTAGTTATGTATATCTAAGCCTATAGACTGGCAGAGTGATTACAGCCTATACCTCTAAAATTGAATTGAATGCATGAATGAATGTAGCTCAAGAAATGCAGGTAGAGAATATGGGGTTTAGGAACATTTAAGGCTCTATTGATAAATTATGTCACTAGTCCCTTTATTTATGGGGTTGTACCGTTTGTAGGAAAAGAAGAGTATAGAAACAGAAAAAGCCTGTTTCTACAGTAACTAGAGTTAGCTATACATACAACTTTGGCTCCTTGTTAACTGCAGTAGAGGTTGCTTATGCAGGTAGTTATCACACCCACCATTAATATTCTTACCCCCCAACCCACAAACTCCATCTAACTATATAATTTTGGAAATAAATTCCCTATCTTAAAGATCATACAATTGAGATTGGTTACCAAATTTATAATGCAACTCAATATATCTCCTACGAACATTCTTTTAAAAATCAAATCAATTCTCAATCTGAACAGAACATTAGATCAATGGGTCACCGGTATAACCGATTTAATTTGTTTGATTGAACGGATTACATGTCTGATTTTCGATTAAATTAGTCGGACAGTCAAGTTTTAGCTAAATTTTAAAACTATGCAATCTTGTATTATATATATAGGGGTTTGCTAACTTAGACCCACCTAAAAACATGAAGGTCTAAGTTAGCAAGATGCACCTTTTCGCTTTAAACTAAAACACCTTTTCGCTTGAAACTATATTAAAATAGTAAAAAATGATGTTTTAGTCTAAAGTGAAAAGGTGCACATTGTTGACTTAGACCTTCATGTTTTTAGGTGAGTCTAAGTTAGCAAACCCTATATATATATATTTTACACTCAAGATCTTCTAATGTATTGTGTGTAGGTATGGCAATGTGTTCAAGACAAGCATTTTAGGAACGGGTGTAATTGTGTCCACGGATCCAGAAGTGAATAAGGTGATTCTACAAAATCAAGGGAATATCTTTGTCCCTGCTTACCCAAAATCAATTAGAGAACTAATGGGAGAACACTCTATACTACAAATGAATGGAAACATGCATAGGAAAATTCATTCACTCCTTGGAGGATTTATGAGATCCCCACAATTCAAAGCTAGAATCACAAGAGATATTGAGTATTCTGTCAAACAATGTTTAGCTACTTGGACACATCAACCAACAATATATGTTCAAGATCAAGTTAAAAAGGTCATTTACACTCATCTCTCCCTAAATTAATCATTCATAATTCATCCATATTTTTTTTTATTTGTATAATTATTTTCGATAAAAAAAAATTGTCGATATATATAAGTCATTTTCAAATTAATAGATATTATATTAGTAATTTTTTTCTTCCAAATATACCCTAATATTGATACCACTAAGTATGTTGAAAAGTTAAGATTAACTAAGACAAGGGTATTTTAGGTACATTAGAACATAAAGACATACACATTAATTATAATGTACGAACAACTTTTTTTTACTAAGAATTTTTTTTTTTGATAAGCAAAAAAATGAATTATAAGGAGTACAAGGGGTACTCAACCCTTACAATTCAGAATAGATCACTTTAGATGCGTTGAAAACAATCTAAAGGATTATTACGCCATTCAGAAAAAACTAAATTAACATTGTTCCCTGTTCGGCCTATAAACCAAAACCAAGAAAAATAAACAATTTGCTCCACTAAAGATGATATGTTGACACAGTCTCCTCTAAAAATAATGTTTTTACTAAGAATAAAATATGCAATAGATACTTATATTTAGGGGCAAAGGGATTATTTGATCTAATTAAATTATCTATAATCACAACAAAAAAAAAATTACATTCTCTCCTATATACTCAATATATTATATTAGCTTCCTATTTTTTTTCTTATTTCATTTTCTATAATAAATACTTGAATTCAAATTGTTAATGACTTTAAGATAATTGAGGACGAATCGTTTGAGAAAATCCAATTTTGAATCCTAACCACAACTAAAAATAATCATAATTTATTTATCTTTCAATCAAATTTTAAATTATTATAGTCTCGCTCCCTTAAATCGGTTGGGTAAGACAAAAAAAAATACTCTCATTTTCTATATAAATCTATATAAAATCTATTTTGAATCACTCTCTTGCCTTTCCTCTTTTTTTCTTTCTATTGTTTTTAACTCTCTTTGTCCTTTTTTCCCAAACACCTCCCACACCTCTTTTGAGGGTATTAGAAAATCTTTTTTTCCTGCTGCCTTTCCTCCTTTCTGTGCCATAATGTCTTTATTTCATCAACTTTACATTAAAGTTTACCCTTGAGTATACTCTAATATTCAACCCGATCACACCCCACAAAAAATGTGAGGCCTAAAGCAAAGTGAGACCATTATTTACTTTTAAGAGATGATGAGACCATAATGCTATATGAGTGGAAAGATCCAATCCACAAACATATAATAAAGAATTCCGATTCCGTGCACATAATTAAAGGATATCTCGTATTCATGCATTATTGACATTTGTTATCGTACAACTAAAGTCAGATGATTTAGAAAACACAGATCGATCAAATAATCATTGATGTTTCGACTACGTGAATAAAGAGAATCTTCAACCGTAGAGGACGGTAGAGTACCTCGATCCCATATTTAAGTTGAGTGAGAGGTGACATGAGAAATCTATAAAGTAATAAATACTTTAAGTAGTTTCCCCTTGAACAAATTTGGCTTTCATTATTTTTTTACATGGATTAAAAGAAAATTATTAATTAAATAATTTAGTATGTGAAGCTATTTTACTAAACTATCCACTATTTTACTAAATTGATATGATATTAACATTTTACTTTGTTTCCTCCCTTTGCCATATATATTTATCAGATTACATTTACTATTTTGGTGAAAGTTCTGATGAGCATTGATCCTGGTGAAGATTTATACATGTTAAAGAGAGAATTTGAAGAGTTCATCAAAGGATTGATTTGCTTGCCAATTAAATTTCCAGGAACAAGACTATATAAATCCTTGAAGGTTATAATTTCTCCAACTCAAGACTATATATATATATATATTGTTATTGTGGTTGAATATGTCAGATACATTAGTTATTCAATATATCTAAAAAGTAAATTTTTTTCTTATATTAAGGATCAGATGTAGTAATAATTACGGGCAATTTAATTGTGCAGGCTAAGGAGAGAATGATGAAAATTGTGCAGAGAATAATAGAAGAAAGGATTAATTATTATAAGAATAATAAGGATTGTGTGACAAATGATGTAGTGGATGTACTCTTACAAGATAAAGGTGACTCTAACACAATTCCTAATATATGGTTGAAAAATATGAGTGAGAATATTATTGAGATGATGATTCCTGGGGAAGAGACTCTTCCTACAGCTATGACCATGGCTGTCAAGTTTCTTAGTGACTCTCCTCTTGCTCTATCGAAATTAGTGGTATGTTTGTTTACATTTTAAACTTTATTTTTATCATTCATGCACATTATTTTCAAACATTTTGCTTATTTCTTTGCTAAAAATCTAAAATATATAAGATACTTAATAAAGTTCTATATGATATGTTTAATCTTGTAAATGATTTATATGGATGTCTTTATTAATCTAAACAAATGAAAGAAGGATAGAGAGAGGTTGAAGAAGTACTATGTAAAAAAAAAATTGTAAAAAGAAGGATAGAGAGGTTTAAGTAGTACTATGTAAAAAAGAATTGTAAAATATAGGCAAAATTACACCGAAGGTCCTTTATCTTATTTTTTTGTAACATTTTGGTCCTTTATCTTTTTTTGTAACAGTTTGGTCCTTTATCTTTTTTTTGTAACACTTTGGTCCTTTATTTTATTTTTTTGTAACACTTTGATCCTTTATCTTTTTTTATTTGTAACATATAGGTCCTTTATTTTTTATAAATAAATAAGATAAAAGACTAAATTGTTACAAAAAAAGGACTAAAGTGTTACAAAAAAAAGATAAAGGACCAAAGTGTTACAAAAAAATAAAATAAAGGACCAAAATGTTACAAAAAAATAATAAAGGACTAAAGTGTTACAAAAAAATAAGATAAAGAACCTCCGGTGTAATTTTGTCTAAAATATATTATTGAGTACAAGGGATACTCAGAATCTATTGCAAAATATACAATTCATAGTTTCATACACTTGATATGTAAGATAAAAGATTATTCCACTCACTCAATTTATCTTCTTATTTTTTGCCAATCTGAGAAAAAAGATTATCCTAACTCACTCAATTTATCTTCTTATATTTTCCCCTCATCTCCGTAAAATCTTATTTGAATTTTAGTAATTTAGTCATATTGACAAAAGTGTTGGGAGGAACCACAAGTGCAACGGAACAAATCAACGATGCAATTTCTCCCAAATACTAAATGCAAAGAAAATTAACAAAACACACTAAACAACACAACACAATTTTAGTGTGGAAAAACTTCTGCTAATTAGGAGTAAAAATAATGGGACCCTTAGGCCACTTTAAATCTCTACTATAATCAACAAATGATACAATTAAGGTTCTCTCTAACACTAGTTAGAGGCATACATAAACATCATCAAGATCTACGATCAATCTTGGTATACAACAAGAATCTAGAGAGACAAACAACCCAAAACACCATGTTTTCGTACCTCACAAATGGACTCACCAGGCAGACATAGAAAGCTCAAAATCCAAATCCCAACGGTCAGAATGTGTTCCTATGCGTCATGAACATTCTGAGAAACCTGCAATTTAGTGGGACTAGTTTGAGCAGAAAAGCAATTGTCGGAAAGGAGGTTGTTGTTGTGTTTTTTCACTCTTCTCTCTCCTTTTCTTTTGTTGTTTCTCACATAATAATAACTATATTCTTCTTTGTTGGATAATAACACAGGCATACACATATGGGCCACTAACTTACATTCATTTGGGTCACTCCAAATAGGAGGGATAGCCCAACAAAAAGATTATAAAATGCGCTTCATTTTTTAACTCTCACATTCTACAACCAAGTTATCTTTATATCTCTGGACACGTCAGAGTACAATTTTCATATAGGACCCGGTAAAATAATTTTTAATAATAAATGAGGTTTAAAGTAAATTTATAAGGCCTAAAACAAGAACTTTAGTAGTCTTACTTTTAAGTCGACCCTAATTTATAATTCCTAATTTTTTTGAGATTTACTTTTGTTACTCTGTTCATTTTCTTGCGCACCCTATAAAATTATCAAAATATCCGTCCGCTACTTAAGTAGCGGATGAACGTTATAAAAATAAGAAATTTTCATATTAGGAGAGTGTTTTTCTCATAATTCTTTATAATGTATGTTACTTAAGTAGCGGACGTTTAAAATTCTGAAACTTTCATGTTAAGAGTTTTTTTTCCTTTCTAATTTCTTATTTTTATAATGTCTGCTACTTAAGTTGCAGACAGGTAAAAATCTTGAAATTCATATAGAGTGTTTTTTTCTCAAAATTTCTCATTTTTATAACGTCCGTTATTTAAATAGTGTAAGAATAAAAATAGAAACTCATAAGACGCACGAGAAACTGATAGACCATAAAAGAAAATCTATTTTTCTCACCCACGATCCAAAATGAAGATTTGAGTGAAAAGTGAAAACTATAGCTTGCCAATCCATTGATGTACTTACTACTAGAAAGCAAAGTGTGTAGAAAATAGTAGAAGAGAACAGAGTGAATCTATAAGAAAGTTTAGGAAGCCATAACATAATAAGATTTGTGGTCGGACGTAGTACGGCCCACCATGTGTGTCCTTGTTGGAAAGTACTATAATAATAATAATAATAATAATAATAATAATAATAATAATAATAATAATAATAATAATAATAATAGCGCACGAGTGAGTGAATGAATGAGTGTGGGGTTCACATGGACGTGATGTACTCACTGCACATATGGGGTGTGTGTTTCCTTACCGTACGATACCAATTTAATTCAATCAGGACCACCAATTTAATTAATTAATTAATTCTTCCACTCAACTACTGCTTGTCTCCTCTGTGCTCTGCTGCTCTTTGTGTTTTTCCCCCACACTCTTCGTTTATTCACTTTGTACTCTTCTCTTTTAACTTTTTCTTTTATTGATTTATTTATTTATTTATTTACTTAGTTTTTAAAATTATTACTTACAAGATTTTTATGAATGGAGTATTTATAAACTGATTGTTATTTTGTTGATATTTTGAAAATTTTCAATGGGTCACGCATTATAATGTTGTTTCTCCTAATTCTTATGGATGTAAGTTTTAAAATGATTGGTTTTGCTATTTAGAAAGGATTAGCAGTGCAGTTTATTGTCTGTTTACCTTTCATTAATGTGTAATTATTTTGTATATTTATATATGTCTAAAATATATCTTTAATTCTCATAAATTATTGTACCAAAAAAATAAAATAATAAAGAGATTAATTTCTATACATCGACTATGTAATTTTTTTTACATACATCCAATCAAATCACACCATAGTGCCACTTTTATAAGTCAGATTCTAAAATTTCTTAACGAAAATCCACTTGATGTGATTTGATTGGATGCATGTATAAAAAGATTTACGCTATCAACGTATATAAATTAAATCTGATTTTTTTAATAAAAGAAAAAAAAGTGTATATATAGAGAATCTAAACGTTTTTATACATGCATTCAATTAAATTATATCCTATAGAATTATAGATATTTGTAGAAATATTTAAGAATCAACTTATAATTTGTCACACTACAATATGATTTGATTGGACGTAAATTTAACAACAACAACAAAAATATATATAATTGTTATTGTTATTGTTAAGCCATTTCCATAGGATTTAAGTTATAAGTTCTTGAGATACATCTTTAAGTAGTGTAATTTATATTTGGTTGTTTATACTAGGAAGAGAACATGGAATTGAAGAGGAACAAGAATTGTTCTGATGGTTATGCATGGACAGACTACCTCTCACTACAATTTACTCAAAATGTGAGACTTTACATTCAAACTAAATTGCCAATCTACCATAAATTTTCCTTTTAATTATAAAATAAGTAACAAAGCATCACATTTTTCTTCATTGCTTTGTCTTCCATTTACTTTCAACTAGGTAATCAGTGAAACTCTTAGAATGGCAAATATTGTCAATGCTATTTGGAGAAAAGCTATCAAAGATGTAGATATTAAAGGTGAGATTTTATGGAGAAACTATTTGTATTGGCCCTAAATCATTTGCACAAAGAAAACAAAAATATTAATACTTGATGTGGTTTCACTACTATGAAAAAATATGATGATGCAGGGTACCTAATTCCTAAGGATTGGTGTGTTGTGGCATCTCTTACATCTGTTCATTTAGATGGCATGAACTATGAAAAACCATTTGAGTTTGATCCATGGAGATGGGAGGTAAGTAATCAAGCATCAAGATTTGTCTAACTTATAGCTTATATATTTTTTTAAATTGTACGTAGTTGCGGTCGCTGATTAAGGGTGCGTTTGATCTGCTAAAAAATAAGGACTGGACAGGACAACTCCAGTTGTACTGTGTATGATTGTAAAACTGTTTCAGGGACTGGACAAATTTGGAGCCAAGGGACAGCACAAAAACAGAATTTTTTGTCCCTCACTAAACCACAACACGACTTTTTGTCTCAAGTACAACTTGTCTAAAATACAAAAATATCATTTTGTTCACCAAATATCATATAAAACAAAAAATTGTTCAATATCATAAAAATTTGTTCTGTGCTGTTCTGCCATGTGTTGTGCTGTTATGTCTTATGCTGTTCTGTCCAGTACTTACTCTTTAACGGATCAAATACACCCTAAAAGTTTTAAATATAGTTGCGAGATATAGTTAGAAATTTGGTATAATTTGTTTCACGTTGTTTTACCATAGTTACAAGTTAGTTGTGATTAGTTGATAGTTGATGTTATATTAGTTATCGTAAAATGACTATATAAAATGCATCGTTATTTTATCGTAAAAAAAAATGTTAAGAGTCTCGCATTGTAATAACTCGATTATATATTGTGTGAGTGCAGAAAACTGAAGCTGGGACTAGAAACAATTGTTTTACACCATTTGGTGGTGGACAAAGATTGTGTCCAGGGATAGAACTCTCTAGGCTAGAGCTCTCTATTTTCCTTCATCATTTTGTTACAACTTACAGGTAATTAATCACTTGTGTAGGAAAAATTAAATTACTTTATGAATTTGTTTTGTAAATGGATTGTACTTAATTTGCAGATGGGTTGCTGAAAAAGATGAAATCATTTACTTTCCAACAGTAAAGATGAAAAGGAAGCTCCCAATTAGTGTGACAAGACAACCCTAAACCACTAACACAATGATTGAATTGGAGAATATTATAATTCTTGTATATATTTAAATTTGGGACATGGATTTCCTATTGAAAGAAAAGTACATATTTACATGCATTAAATAATTTCGGCCGTTAATTTAAGATGAACGACTCAAATTACACAATAAAAAAACAAAAATAATTGCAAACAATATTTATCATTAATTTAGATTAGACGGTTGAAATCGAACAAAGAATGACACTTGCAAGAAATTTGTTTCCTAAAATTTGAGTAGACAAAACAATACGGTGGCCAATTTTTATTTTTTTTTATCCGTTTAATTTCTATTAACGATCTAATCTCATATTAAACTATCTGAGATAAAAAAAAAAGTTTTTACTATAGCTCCCAAAAAAAAAGGGATTATGTCCACTTGCATTAGCTCTAGTGTCAAATCCATTTTTTGTTATTATGAGAAAGGTGCCAATGGACCCTCTTTAGATTATATTCTTAAAATTGAATTAACATTTGATATGATTGAAGCTAATTACTCTCACATCTTATGTCTCTTTCCATTAAATATTTATGTTTGTCCAATGTAATATGTTTGTGGTGTGTTTGGATCACCATGTGGGTTTAGTTGTGGTCTTGGTCCCATATTCATAATTATGATAAATTCTTATATATTTTATTTATATTGTTGAGTAACGATATTCTTTAGTAAAATTTATTTAAAATATCATTTTTTTAACAAATTAAAATATAAATTAATATGAAATATGATATGTTATTGAATTTTTTTAAAAGAATACCAATAATTAACTATACAAATTTTTAGTTTTTTTTTAACGTAAATTTTTAACGTAAATTTTTAGTTAAGTATTGGAATGTTCATCTATTTTTATTTCAATAGTTGTACAAACTTGTACCAAGATCCCACAGTCGACGTCACTAAAATGATGAAAGATACTAAGATTTTGATTTATGAAAATTTAAATTTTTATATTGAATATTTTATATTTAATAAACTCATTGGATGGTTTTAAAAAATATTTTTATAGATGAATAATTTGAGGGGAATGTCTCAGTTGTTGAGGTATAATTTTGGTCTTAGACCCATACACATAAATGACATTGAATTATCACCCTTCTTATGAAGCTGTATTATTGATGCTTGAAATGAACCATACCTTATCTACTTGTCCATGCCTCATTTGTTTGAAAGTTCATTTGTTCTTCACGTCCCACTATCATTGAAAACATTTGCTATTAAAAGAATAAGTCTTTGGCAAAAAATGCACAACAATTAATAGGATAGAGGTGAAAAATTGGAAAATTTTGCATTTTTCATCTTAATTTGTTATATATTTTAGTTCTTTATTTATTTTTGGCTTAATTGTATTTTCAGCCCTCCTAATTTTGCAATCCTGTGATTTTAAAATACCAACCAAAACCTTCAAGTAATTAAATAAAATAAAAAATCTATTTTTCACAAAATCATTTTAAGGGCGGCAAATTTATCGATAGTTATTTTTTAAAAAAAGGTTTAGCCATAGTTAAATAGAAGCAATGGTTTAGTTTAAAGTAATTATAATCGAACCAGACCGATCAATTCAACCAAAAATCGGACCAGTGTCAGACTCAGTTGGACATGAAAATCAGAATGCACATGAGTTGGAATAAAAACTGGAAAATCGGGTGAATCAACAGTTTTAATGGTCAAACTTAATAATATATATATATATATATATATATATATATATATATATATATAAGAAAATCCTTGAATGATTAATAAAAAAAATAAAAATAAAAATCCTTGAATTACTAATTCGGTGTTGGGCCGAATATACAAGCCCGTGATGAGATAGGGTTTATAAGCCCGTGGCATACACAACTTAGAAGTTTACGCTATTCATCAAAAATCAAAAACAAGAAAAGAACCAAAGTGTGAGAGAGAGAGAGAGAACCAAAGTATAAATGTTCATGGCAACATCATCAGAACCTGCTTGTTCATTGCACCGACTCTAACTATGAAACCGATCAGAAAGAACCTATGTTGCATTGGCGTGATTGTTGGGTCCCTCATTCATCTCTATTACTTGCAACATCAGAACATGCTTGTTTCAAACGGTAATTTTTTTTTTTAATTATCCAACAACTTTCAATCTTCTGCGTATAAATTTGTTTATTTTTTCTCATTCTTGATTATTCAAGAACATTCAATCTTCTGCTTGAGAAAAAAAAATCAAAACTTTATTTGAGCAAAGATGTTTGGCACCGATGTTTTCAAAGATTCAATTTTTTTCATTTTTGATTATTCAAGAACATTCAATCTTCTACAAATGGGTTCTGTCCCAAGACCTAATTTGGTTCCAATTTTTGAAAGATTCAATTTTTTTCTTTTTTGATTATTTAAGAACATTCAATCTTCTGCAAATGGGTTATGTCCCAAGACCTAATTTGGTTCCAATATTTTGAAAGATAACTTTTTTGGTTTGCTACGGTGATTTTGGAATTTCAATTCCAATATATCGGTTTACGATTGATACCTGATGCGATATGGATTTTTTCATTCTTGATAATTCAAGAATAATCAATCTTCTGCAAGAAATTGGATCACTGTGAGATGGACTCTTTTTCATATCTAAAAAAGGGGTGGAGTATGTATATGGCCCTAAACCCCAAATATGAATGTTGGAATCGATTAATATGGATGGATGCCTCAATGACCCTAAGAGTAAAATGCATTATGAATTGAATGGCTATAATGCAATTTTCATATGAAATTGTATTCATGAAATTGTCGCTTTATGACCCTCGATGCAAATCTGAACTACATTGATGAATATTCTTTGTTACATGGTTTTCATAATGGATTGAATGTCTTGATGCTTAAAAATGTTGGATGATGCCTTAATGCGAAAGCTAGTTGTTGCCTTGAATGCAATTGTAATATGAATTTTTATTCATAATGCATGGTTGGAACTTGGAAGACCCTTAGTCCCTAAATTCATGATTGGAACTTAATGACCCTGGTCCCTAATGTTTCATAAGTTTTGTAAGGGATGGATGCCTCAATGACCCTTTGAGTAAATTGCATTATGAACACTTTATTCATAATGATAAGTTGGATGGTGGCTTTCAAAGCAATTTAATATGAAATTTTATTCAAAACATGCATGGTATTTTGTGTCTTTTTGTGACCCTAATTGTGAAACTGTTGCTTAGGTGAAATATTGCCTATATATAATGTTGCCTATTTTTTTTCCTCATTCTTGATTATTCAAGAACTTTCAATCTTCTGCCTGAGGGGAAAAAAAACCTTATTTGAAGTATCAATCTTTTGAAAGATAATAATTTTATGTATTTGTTTTGATATACATGTTGGGATACCCATTTTTGATCATTCAATCTTCTGCAAATGTGCTATGTCCCAACACTAAATTTGGTTCCAATATTTTGAGAGATAACTTCTTTGGTTTGCTATGGTGATTTTGTAATTTCCATTCCAATATATCGGTTTACGATTGATATTTGATATACCTGATGCGATATGGATTTTTTCATTCTTAATAATTCAAGAATATTCAATATCTTCTCAAAGAATGTGGATCATTGTGAGATGGGATATTTTTTTATTATCTAAAAAAGGGGTGGTGTATATGGTCCCAAACCCCAAATATGAACGTTGTGATCGATTAATATACTTTGTTTCATAAATTTTATAAGGGATGGATGCCTCAATGACGCTAGAGTAACATGCATTATGAACTGGTGCCTATAATGCAATTTTGATATGAAATTGTATTCACGACGTAAGGGATGGTGTCTATCGTCCTTTTATATGACCCTCGATGCAAATCTGACCTATGAATTGTCACGGATAATCTGAACTATGAATGTTCATCGCAACATCATGAGAATTTAGAACCGGCTTGTTCATTGCACTGTGTCAAAGTATGAAACTGATCAGAACCTATGTTGCATTGTGTGAATGTTGGGTCACTCAATCATCTCTATTCTCTATTACTTGCAACATCAGAACATGCTTGCTTCTACGGTAATTTTTTTATTTACATTGATGCATCTTCAAATACCCATTTTTTTCATTCTTTAATATTTAAAAACATTCAATCTTCTGTTTGAAACTTTGAGAGAAGAAAACAAAAGAAATCTTATTTGAGCAAAAGTGTTTTGTCCCAATAACTTTTGTTAGGTCAGTTTTTGGAACCAATATTTTGAAAGAAAACTTTTTCCTTTTCCTTCAAAAAGGGTTAGCCGTCCAACTTATTGTCGGTTTGCATTTCATTTATGTGAAATTATCAAGAAAATTCAATCGTTTGAAAGAATGTGGATCATTGTGAATTGGAATGTTTTTCATTATCCAAAAATGGGGTGGAGTATAAATGGCCCTAAACCCCAAATTTGAATATTAGAATCGATGAATATACTTTGTTTCATAAATTTTGTTAAGGGATGGATGCCTCAATGACCCTAAGAGTAAAATGCATTATGAATTGATGGCTATAATGCAATTTTCAGATGAAATTGTATTCATGAAATTGTCGCTTTATGACCCTTGATGCAAATCTGAACTACGAATTGTCACTGATATATGAGCCTAATAACTACACATTCAATCTTCTGCAAATGGGTTCTGTCACAAGACCTAATTTGGTTCCAATATTTTGAATGATAACTTTTTTTGTTTGCTACAGTGATTTTGGAATTTTCATTCCAACATATCAGCTTACGATTATTGATAAATGATGCGATACAGATTTTTTCATTGTTGATAATTCAAGAATATTCAATCTTCTGAAAGAATGTGGATCATTATGAGATGACCCCTTTTTCATTATCTAAAAAAGGGGTGGAGTATATGTCCCTAAACCCCAAATATGAATGTTGGAATCGGTGAATATACTTTGTTTCATAAATTTTATAAGGGATGGATGCCTCAGTGGCCGTAGAGTAAAATGCATTATGAATTGATGGCTATAATGCAATTTTCATATGAAATTGTATTCATGATGTAAGGGATGGCACTATTGTCGCTTTATGACCCTTGATGCAAATCTGAACAGTGAATTGTCACTGAGAGATGAAATATTTTTTCAAATCTGAAAAGTTAGTTGTTGCCTTAAATGCCTAATATGTATTTTTATTCATAATGCATGGATGGATATCAATTGTGCTTTGATGATGACCCTTAGTCCCTAAATTCAATTCTGCAATTGCAATTAGAAGTGATTTTGCATTATGAATTTTATGACTCTAGTTCCTAATGTTTCATTCTTTCAGGTTGAGAGCAATTGTTGCTCTAAGCTGCAGTGGCGTGATTTTGGGTGCGCTGCCTATCTTTGATTTATCTGTCCTTCATGGAACTCTTATAATGCCATCTGAATTATGAACCATTCTTATGTCTGGTATGCGCACTATGCAGGGTAAGTCCGTCAAAGACACCAGTCCGAGCTCGTTCTCCTCGTAGTCCATGAACCGAATTGACTGTCATTGCTGCTGGGGTTTGACTGCTGCTACATATATATACGTACATAGAAACATATATGTTCCAAAGAACCTGTGGCGTTTAGTTGATACTTTTGTCCCCGTGTCTTTGCTCTATAGTTTCTTTGTTTCCCTTTTGGGTAATGGTTCTTCGTTTAGCTATAGAGTTGATGGTACTTCGAGGATCTTTCTTAATTTATAATGCACAATGTGACGTGTTTATCTTGCATGTCCAGAATTCTATGGTTGGATGTTATCTGGAGTTTATTTTGAAGAAACGTGTTACCAAATCCTTTTTTAGTCATGACATGTTTATTTGGTTGTCGGAAATGCCTTTATGTATGGATATCTGTTTTGATCTTATTCTCATGAATACAAGTTTTTGGATTTGAGGTGATTCTATTTAGTATCAAGATTCAGCTCGTCAGCAGATTGGAATTGGTTGACTTGCTGTCTGATTTCCGTTGTTCAAAGACAATACATCGAGGAAAGGTTTCTATTCCTGACTCTCACTATGTTTCCTAAGTTGTGCCTAAAATTACATATTGTTTAGTTAAGGTGCTAATTTTTTCCTTAACTAACCATTCCCCTTTTTTTTTGCGGGACCATTCCCTATTTTTAAGGGAGTGGATTCTCAATGATTCATGACTATGTCATTTTCTTCTACAAGTTTTGAGTTTCAATTCTGGCTCTTTACTCTAAGAATGTTTGCCTTTATCAACTTGCTTTCAAAATAGTTATGAATTGATGGCAATAATGCAATTTTCATATGAAATTGTATTCATGAAATTGTCACTTTATGATGCTCGATGCAAATCTGAACTACGGATTGATGGATATTCTTTGTTACTTGGTTTTCATAATGGATTGAATGTCTTGATGCTCAAAAATGCTGGATTGTCTGAATGTGAAAGCTAGTTGTTGTTGCCTTAAAAGTTAAATGCAATTATAATATGAATTTTTATTCATAATGCATAGATGGATATCTATTATGCTTTGATGACCCTTAGTCCCTAAATTCAATTTTGCAACTGCAATTAGAAGTGATTTTGCATTATGAACTTAAATGACCCTAGTCCCTAATGTTTTATAATTTTGTAAGAGACGGATGCCTCAATGACCTTTAAGTAAACTGCATTATGAAAACTGCATTGATAACGGGCCTGCATTGGTAGCCCTTTGATAGGGAAAACAGTTGGACCGTTCATTCACTTATAGCCCAAGAACCGAAAAAATAATATTTTTTGAGTAACTTAATAATCATCATAATCATAGTCATTATCAACATGAGTTTAAGGAAATGAAATAGATTTTCACAATTTGGCAAACCAACATTTGAATACCAAAGAGAGATATGCACACAATTGTAGAAACAATATTGTTATGCAAGAAAAAAGAGAAATGCACACAATTGTAGAAACAATATTGCTATAACAATATTGTTTGAAAGAAAAAAATTCTAATAAACCACACGTCTACGCCTCTTTTGCTGATAAAATAGCATTCTTGCACAAACAAATGCCAAAATTAAATTTTTTCTATGATAAATTAACAATCGTCTGAAACATGCAAGCTTCATTGGGTTGCCTCCTCCTCGCAACACGATCCTCCTCATTACAATATGATTTTTCCTCTTCATTTGGTTCTCCTTGTGATTCATGTTTGGTTTTACGATTTGAGATTTCATTTCTTGTACGTGTTACTTTATTGACGAACTGAATTGGAGTTGAAAATCTTTTGTAGGATTTAATAGTTTCTCTAAAACCGTTAAATATGACATATATCTTATCATATTACTATAAGTTGTGTACCAAAAATATGACATGGTGAAAGAGTATTATCATGTTTGTTTTTACATGCACATCAAAACACATGATAAAATAACAAATGTTTGCTAAAATTTGTGCATTCTGCCTTGGCCAAATTTGCCAAGCAAAATTTCATCTAGTTGAAAACCCCAAAACTTTTTTCTTTCTTCTTTTGGTGCTTCAAAGAATGTTTCCAAATGGATGTTACTTTTTGGCAACTTCCTAATTTACTTTTAAGACATGTAAATTTAAATTGTTCTGTCCAAAAAAATTGAGATATGGAACAATGATAAAGGAATCGGGTTAATGATAAATTGGCAAAGATGAAAGTGGGGCGATGAGGTCTATAGTTTTACAAATTGATGAAATTTTAAAACTTGAATTCACAAGTTTGTCAAAAAAAAAAAAAACTTGAATTCACAAAAAATCTCAAATTAATAGAGTTGATATTTTAGAGATCAAGATCAATTGGTTTTGTTTTCAATCTACGCTTTTCACAAAGATGGAGATGAGATGACTGTTTTGTTTTCTTCAATATGAAATGGTTTCAAATAATTATAATTAAAAATTATGATTATTAATTAATGAATAACTTGTATAATTTTTCGGGGCTAAGTTAAGTTGCATAGACAAAAATGTACCGCAATATTAGTTTGGTCAGCCTTTAACAAAATAATATAATTATCCTATCCTGTCTCTTATCATGTGCACCAAAGAGATTCTAAATGTTTACGTGGACGAAACTTACTCTCCTATTAGTTAAATCTTGTATAGTATCAGTACATTAAGTTTTGTTTAGAGCACCATAAAATTTCTGACTTTTTATTATTCAAAGAATTTCAATTTGTTTTCCATGTTGACATTGTCTAAGTCAATCGTTAGTTGGTTTATTGATGATTGACGCTGAATTTGGTATAGAGGATCATGGTTCGATCATCCGAAACTGTGTTCGGGAGGAGACTTAACCACTTGAAGCCTGAACTAACTCCCGAACCAGATTAGGCAATCCAGTAAACCGAATACTGATGGTGAAAACCAAATGTTAACATTGTCTAAATCACTTACGTTTCTTCAAAACTCAATATAATGATTCTTGAACCTGGCCCTCATAGTCATGACCCAACAACTTCTAAGTGTAGAGAATGAAGAGGCAAATATTGAGTTTGGCAAAGGCATATGGTTAGCATGAAAACCATATATGAACCCGATACGTGACACGATATCGATACGATACGACACCGATACGATGATACGGGAAAATTTTCAAAATTCTCGATAAGATACGGCCGGGATACATTATTTAAAAATTAAATTTAAATTTATATATATATATATATATATACAAACATAACTAAAATCGATAATGATAAAAAATTAACATTCAAATTACTCAAATTGAGCAAACAAGTAGCAATTACATATCTTTAAGTTAAGTACTATCCAAAAAAGGGAGTAAGATGAGTAACTTAACTGGTTAATTAGTTGAGCTAAGAGTTAAGCAGTTGGAGATCCAAGATTCAAGTCCTGACAAGGAGAATAACTAACATAACAATATAATATATAACAATTTGCTTATTAAAAAAAATACGTACTATCCAAAGACATAGTTGGTAACATCATACTCTAACATTCAATACTTAAGAGAAAACACGAATTGTATCGGTCTCCTTTCCTACGTTTTCATCATCAAAGAGCATTAATTGTTCGATATTTTCCGATACGTGTATCGGAGAAGTATCCGACACGTATCGGTTATATTTTTTTTAAAAAAATAATATTAATTTTCGATATTTTTCCGATACATGTATCGAAGAGTATCGATATCGAATACGTATCAAACACGATACTTCGTCATTTTTGAAGCATGAAGCATGAAGCTTCATAGGAACACCATACACGCTCATACATACTTAGTACTTACCTCGTGCGGGGAATATATTACAAATTAAAAACAAAGTAAAGTCCAAATGGGATGATTGTTTTGTTGTTGCTATGCTTCTCACCTAACGGAGTATCTCACCGACGCTAACGCCGCAGCAGCTTTACCGTCAACTAACTAACTTGTCCTTCTTCACACATGAAAGGAATTAACAATCATGCATGGCACGTGCACCGACGCTAGTTAGTGGTGGACTCCACATCAAAATACATACATACCCAACCATGCTTCACATGGACCATCCAACTATGCATGCTTTGTCGTAACTTCCTCTACCTTTCATATATTCTATACTACCCGTGCTAGTGTTCAATTTGAGTACTCTACCACATTCCATAAGTTATTTTACAACATTTGGTCCCTAATATTTGTAACGTTTTTTAAGGACAGAATCTTGTGTAAGGTTGAGTACAGATGCAGTAAATTATCTCTAATAATACTTTTATATAATTAATATATTAATATATGAATTAATGTTACTGAGTGTGACTTATTGTTATAAAATTTTGTTTGCAATGTAAGGTATGTACTCTTTGTAAATTATAAAAAAAATTCCATATCTTACATGTTTTTAATGTAAGACTTGAAGAAATTTTCAATAACATTGGTAATGTCTAATGGATATGATTTTTTTATAAAATAATTTTGATTTCAAGGCCTTATAAAAGTTGAATTAATTGTTTGATTCTATATTTTTTTTATAATATTGTTTAATTTTATATTTTTTTAATAAAGAGACGGAGATTATACAAGTATCGGAGACAAAGATTATAATGCTATTTTAAATCACTATATTATACTATATAACGAAAAGTAATAGAAATATAGTATTCTGAAAATTTATTCAATATAAGCTGTTTTATCACCGATATAACTATCTAATTTAGTTCTTCAATCCGAATTGTGAAAAAGAAATATTGAATATGAGAAGTCTGAGGTTTGACCCTCGTTAATTTCTTTAAAATGAACTAAGTGTAAATACTTTTTTAGTACTTTCTGGGCACTAAATTAATTTTCTGCCATGAACTGAGACATTATTCTCTCACCTTTTATTTATGAAAAAAAAATGAAAAAAAAGACTAGACCATTCAATAAAAGTTGTCTTACAATCTATCTATATATTGTACACACCTAACAAAGATGTTGGTAAGAAAATAATGCTACAAAATATTTTAAAAATGAAAATATCTTTATACAGATTACTAGAAGCACAATCTAAAGCCCGTACTTATATCGATCATGACCCATACATTTTTTTGTCTCCTTTTATTTATTTGATGAATATATAGATAATATTTTGCCTATTATATAGAGGTTTTCAAATTTTGATAAAAAAATTTCAAGAGAGAATATGAGTATGAATTCATTTCTAAATGTAGCGTTAAAACTCATGGAGGTTTGCCGTCTATTGTGGTTCTATGTACATTTGGTAGTCTGAAATGATACTAAAATTGAATGGAAAATAAAGTTATGATAGAAATCATAGTTGCAATACAAAAGGAATGAGAGATGTGAAAAGAGAGTTTGGGAGAGAAGAATAACAACTTCACCAATCACACATAACTCACAAAATACCCTTACTACCCTATTAATAGTAACTCATGTCTCCACATAGTCTCATTATTTGGGCTTAAGTTGACTTACTCCTATTTGGGCCTATCCAATATGGTGGGTTCATTACAATACCTTCCCCTTTAAAACCAACCTTGTCCTCAAGGTTGTAGCAATTGCTCACAACACCAATTTTACCCGGATCCCATTGCTTGAACTTGAAGGAGCCAATTGTTGTACACATTTCCAAATGGTGACCAGGGTCCCATTGTTTGCAGTGGGCAAAAGAAATTAGAAACTGATTACAAATGGTCCAAATGGATGTCTTCACCACCTCAGTTAAGAAAATTTGAGAATTCAAACTATCAACTTCAAGAAGATCCATAATTTGAACATGGTAAAATTCAAGTGCATCATTCCATGATGATGACCGAAGCATCTTCTTATGCCTAATTCTTTCCATCATTTCAACTTCAACAACCTTGATGTCACAAATAATTTCCTCATTGTAAAGCATATTTGTGAACAGACAGGAAATCAATACAACATTGATCATATCATTACCAACTCCTCTAAAAGTGATCTTGTCCTCAAGATCAAATGCTATATTGACAATTAGCTTTGATGATATTCCAATGTGGAGCCAAGTTGCCTTCTCACACTCAACTTGATCAATAGTAGCATGACATTTTGAATGTAGATGTTGACTTTTAATTTTGATCAAGGATGGAACAACCATGATAATGAACATAGGAGTGGAATTTATAACTATGTGAATATTGTTACTCATGGAAAGCATGTAGAGATTGAGTATAAAGACTAGAACATTAGTTCCATTTGAACCTAGAAATGCTACATGTTTCATATTGGTGTCAGGCATACAAGTAAGGATGATTGGAGAGTTCTTAAGCATTAATGAAACAACACTAATACTAAGGTCTGGATGAAGTTGGCCAAGTAAGCCAAAATTCCAAGGCCTAATAATGACAAGCTTAACAAAGGAATCAACCTTTGTGAGTGTCATAACATAAACAACTGCTTCAAAATAAACAACCTTCACCATTGCCACATCAAAAATTTGGTTCAAATGAGAGCGTGAACTTGGAAAGGAATTAGTTGTTGGATGCATCCGGTACAATATACCGAGGGAGTGATTTGGTTGCTTGAATGAGCTGAGAATGACAATGAAACTTTTAGCAAAACTCATTGCAACAGAAACCCCTGCTAGTAGCTTCTCATGAAGATATAACAACTCTTCCAATGTTTCACAAACATTATTATTTCCAAACAACAAAGCTTGAAAATAATCAAGAAAGTAATTAAGGGAATCCCAATCTTCCAAGTTAGGTTCCATAATATAACTTCCAGGTCTAAGAGTACACAAAATCAAATCACAATTTCGGGGTGACAAGGCTATAGATATAAACCTTTTGTTGACAGTTTCGGGAATCCAAAGTGGACTACATTTATGATGAAAACATAACCAAGTGTTTGCAATTGTCTCAAGAATCCACTCCTTAACAAGTAACAATCTCTCTTCCTTTAAAGGTTTGTATGGCTCCAAAAAGTGTGGCTTAGAATATTTGAGAAACAAACTAAGAGTGACACCCTCAATAAAATCATCAAATCGAATGAGGTGAAACTGCTCTCCAAATTTCACAGCAAGATATTGATGCCATGAGACAACTCCTCCAAGACTCATAAGCATGAAGGAAGAGACATATAGAGCACTCTCAAAGGAAGACAGAATGTACAATGACTTTGCTGTTGCTTTCTCCATATGAGTCCATTTACTCAAATTTACTCCACCTTTTGCAACTGATCTTGTGCTCAATGAATTAAATTTTTCAATATCAAGTGGAAGACTATAAGAATAATTAGTTCCAACCTCTAACATGTGGTTTTTAGACCAATGCAAATAAACACTTAGAAACTGCCAAAAGAGGTCAACAAGTGTCCAACATAACAAGCTTGAGTCACCCATGTCTAAAGCTAAAACATGTCCCAAGTCATAACCAACATAAAGATGTGTTGAACTTTGATCTATGTTTATAGAATTTGTGAAACCATTAATCTCTAAATTTTTCAAGGTTTGGAGTATATGGTGAATCCATTGTTTTGTATCACTAGTAAGACACAACACCAAGCCAAATATGTTGAAACTATGTTGAACATACATAGAACTAGTGTGATACCAAGTAATCTGGTTTCTATGAGGCATAAAATCAAACAGCTTTTGTGCATCAAACAGCTTAGCAGAATTTCCGCCAGGGTCAAACGATTGAACGAGGTGTTGTGGTGGTGCTGTGGATATAGTGTTCAGAGCCGTCTTCATCGACAATGGTACCACGGGTGTAGGAGCAAATGTTGCGAACGCTAAGTGGGAATCGTAAACCAAATCTGGAATGACAAAATTAAAACCGAAATAAACTCTTTGATCTAAATCCTTACCAATTGCATTGACAAGCTCCTTTTGGTCAGCAATAACCACCGGAACGGTGTCGGCAATCGCGGAGAATTTTCTCCCTTTTGTTATGAGCTCATACGGTTGGAACTTGTTGTCGTCAAGCTTTGCTGTTGCGGAAAGATCCAGAACATCTTCAATTAAATCACTCGTCGGAGTTACCATTTCCACCGATAGACTCTGCTCAAGAGGAGAAGGGATATTGATCTGTTCGACGGGAGTAAGTAACTCATCTTGCGTTGGCATAATAACACTCAACGATTCTGAAATTGGCTTAGCGAGGACCTCGATCTGTTTTGCAGATGAACGAATTTCATCCTGAATCGGAAGATTGACATTGAATGGCTCAGAAGTAGGGATGTCTTTGGATGAGTTCGATGCACCATGGGAAGAGCTCGGCGAGCAGTTGTATTGTTGAAGTAGAATCTCCAATTTGGAGAGGATTCTGTCGAAAGCAACATTGTTGCGAGCGTGCATTTTCTCCCATCGATTCCATGGATCCTTTTCGGCGATGTTCTTCACGTACTCTGCCATGGTGAGAATGAAAGCACCAATGAAATGATACTAAAATTGAATAGAAAATAAAGTTATGATAGAAATCATAGTTGCAATACAAAAGGAATGAGAGATGTGAAAAGAGAGTTTGGGAGAGAAGAATAACAACTTCACCAATCACACATAACTCACAAAATACCCTTACTACCCTATTAATAGTAACTCATGTCTCCACATAGTCTCATTATTTGGGCTTAAGTTGACTTACTCCTATTTGGGCCTATCCAATATGGTGGGTTCATTACATAGTCTATGTAGTTAAACACAAAAATTAAATATCAAAGTTAAAAAAAAAATGCATGTATTATACGATTGTTATGGTTAAAAATATATGTTTTGCTCTTTATTTACTAATTACTATTTTTAAAGTCGAGTAAAAGAGGGTAGACTTCTATAGTGGGTTGAACTCGAACTGAATTTGTACCAAAAAAAATTGTCAGTCCTATACCCACGGACAAATATTTCTACTTTTAATGGTGTATGAAACCTATACCCACGGAATGACCATTGTAGCTAAAAGTGACCGTTGGTATATGGCAATTTTCTTGTAGTGACCGGTGTAACATTTGAGTAATGATACACCGCTCAATAACGCTTCAACGAATACAAACTTTACAAAAGCCACCGTTGGATTGAAAGTTTATATCATATAGATCATTCATGTTCAATTCTATAAAAATCTAAAATCGTTTGATATGTTATTGAGACCGATCAAGATTATATGTTATTGAGATTGATCAAGTTTAACGGTATTCAATAAAAACACATAAAACGTTAATCTTGATCGGTCTCAATAACATATCAAACGATTTTAGATTTTTTTAAAATTGAACATGGATGATCTAAATGATATAAACTTTCAATCCAACAGTGGATTTTGTAAAATTTGTATTCGTTGAAACGTTATTGAGCAGTGTAACATTATATATATATATATATATATATATATATATATATATATATATATATATATATATATATATATATATATCATTTTGATTGTATTTTAAAAGATATATGTTCAAGTTCAAACTTAGATTGTATTTTACAACTATTAATTATATAAATTCTAATATAATTTTACTATATTAGATTTCTTTAACCAACTAGTAATAGACCCGTGCTATTGCACGGGTCGCAACGTTACGTCGATATTTTTTGAAGTTACATTTTGCTAATTAAAATTAAGAAAATAAAATATTGCATTAAGACAGTCATTTGAAAAAGCAGAAGACTTTTATTAATATTTAATGATTTATTTATTATATATAATAGCAATTTTGAGATTTTTATAAGTTATAATTTATCCGGTATGTGAAAGCATTTTTTTTTACCAATGTATATATTTTGTACTTATAAATATTGTTTTTTCGTATTTTGTCCCGCGTATGATTTAATTAGTATATGTGATAATTCTTTTGAATTTTTTATCAGTTATAATTTGTCCCGTATCTAATAGCATATTTTATCCAGTTTTTGATTTATTATTTTTGGTACAATAGTGTTTGATTTATTTAGTACATTATAAATATTTAAGGATGGATTAATGTAAATTTTGATATTAAAGTTATCCCGTATATGGTAGTTAAAATTTATGTCAGTTATAACTTATCCCGTGTAAAATAGTTCTTTTGAAAAAAAAATAGTTAAAATTTGTCTCACATATGATAATTTTTTTGAAATTTTTATCAGTGATAATTTATCCCGTATATAATGGTTATTTGGAAATTTATGCCGCGTAAAATAGTTTTTTTTAAAATTTCCATTAGTTATAATTTGTCTCATATATGTTGATTATTTTGAAATTCTTATCAATGATAGTTTATACCGCATAGGATATTTAAAATTTATGTCAGATATAACTTACCCGTGCAAATTTTTATCAGTGAAATTTTTATCAATGATATATAGTTTATACTGTACACGACTTAAAATTTTTATAAAGAATATATTCAAATTTTAAATTGTTCTTTGGTAGGAAAATAAAGAGTTGAATATGAGTATGACTCATTGGATAAGTGTATGACAAAGTTGAAAAGATGACAATGACATGTGACAATTGCATTTAATATTTGACATAAAAAATGGTTTTTTTTTTTTGATAAGCACATAAAAAATGGTTTTTTTTTTTTGATAAGCACATAAAAAATGGTTTGGTTTAAAAAGCAACCAGATTTGTTTCCATGTAACCATGACTCGTCAAAAAACAATTTTTTCTCTCACAAGTTTACAAAATGGTTTGGTTGGCTCACAATATGACTTGATTTGTAACAAATATTAGTTTAATTACATAAATTTTAGATACTAAATACCTTTTTAAACACATTACAACATTTGAAGTAAGGTTATTTGTGATTGTCAGTTTTTCAGAAACTACGAGATTACATATATAGTCCGAGTATTTATTATCTTCATTGCTTCCTTTGTTTTACTTCTAATGGATCTATATCAGACTACCACGTACTGATTTCGCAAGCATCCGTACAATACCGAATCTATAAGCCGTACTTATTTAGAATCACGATCTTTAGACCATACTCCTACTTTGGATTTATTATTGTTTTTTTTATCAAATACGGAGTATAACACTTTTTATCCACAAATATATCTTTAATAGGACCTTATAGATATTATTCTTTTAATTTATTTGTCACCGTCGGCTGCGATATGTTATTGGAGGAACAATAAAAAAAAAGAATTAAATTAGGATTAAAAAAAAATTTATCAAAGGGAAAGAAGAAAAAAAGAAAAGAGGGGATCACAACAAAAAACTATGCTTTAGGGAATTGAATTCCCATAAAGTCTGCTAAACAAATATTAGATAAAGGACTTGAACATTCTTGAAATTCCTGCGGGCAATATACACTTAAATCCTAACCACCTAAAAATATAGTACCAAACTAGAGAAGAAGACTTAGTTAATGAACATATAATTTGTCGACTCTACGAAATCCAAATAAACATGACATAAAAGATTCGATAATCGATGATAAATATATTTTCAAATAACTCTAGAATATACGAGTGTTTACCATTTAATTATCTAAGAGAAAATTGAAATCATTGCCCATAAGTTTTTTGTCCTGTAAATGACATGACAAATGAAAAAAAAAAAAAAAGGATTTAATCTATTATACGAGAATTAGGTAAAAAGTTTTATAATGTGCCGTGGCCAAATAAACATAATGAAACAACTACATGAAAATGAAACATTAATAGACATGGAGTGGGTGACAAACAATAGTGTGTGAGATATTAGAAAGTAGAAACTTAAAGTTAATTAAGCCCCGCTTTATTTGGGTTCCAAATCTTAATCCAATTCCGTTGTTTCCGCCGTAATTGAACACTAGAGAAAGCTTAAATTAAAAGAAAAAATATAGTAAAGAAATAGTAAGTGATAGTAACACTTTAAGAAATCAATTAGAATCTGAACATCATTAATATTGAAGCTGAATGGGTGGCTTCCTTGAGACAACCAAACATGGCCATGTGGGGGTCTTCTTGAAAGATACTTGTGAATTTAGGACCAAAACAACAACCACATTATGCTTAAATTGGTGACTTTCTACAACTTAGGAGTCCATGAAAAATTATTATCTAAGCCATAATGGATAGTTCAAGCGTAAAATATCATACTCCCTCCGGACATAAATATTAGGAAAAAAAATTGTTTACGCAGTGTTTAAAAAATATAGTTAAGTATAGTTAATTTTCTTGATTTAATGCAAAACATAAGTTAAGTTTACTATATTATCCATTTTAAAAAGTGTAAAAGTGAAATAAATACCTAAAATAAAATAGAATTAAATAAGGGTATATAAAAAATAGTAGTATTAATTAGTTTAAAAATAATTAACTTTTTCTTGCTTATACTATTTATTTGTGTCCAGAGAAAGTACTTATGCTTTTTATTTTATTATTATAATAATTAAGTAAACTAATGCTCACAAGTGTAAGTACTAGGTATATGACAGTACTTTACCTTTCCTTAATTTTGGCTTTTTACTGTTTTTGAAAAAGTGGAGATTCACCAACTACCTTTAACTAACATAACATTCTCTCTCAATATAAAATTTGATACGAATGAACTAATTGTCTCTTAATTATATTGTTTTTTTAGTTTTAGTTCTTGAAAATTGTTTTGTTTGGATTTGGTTTCTAAAAATTAAAAAAAAAATGTTGCTTTCATTTTATATTGTTAACTTATTTGAGTCTCGTGAGCTTAACTCGGTTGGTAGAACATTACATTATATATATAACGGACAAAAAGTAACGTGATTTTATTGGATCATATACACATGAGCTTTTCACGGTGTCGGCATATACACATGATGTTAAAGACTAAAAATCTAAGAGTTTTTAAATTTGCAAAGACTGAATTTAAACAAAAAAATAACTTATGAACTAAAACAATTAATTAGTATACTTGCAAGAATAAAATCATCGGAGTATTTAATTAGACGAGTAAATGTATTACTATATTTATTTTCAGGTTAGTCTAACAGTAAATTATTGCGGTTAGTGTTACATTTGTTCTATTATGGCTTGAATTTGAACCTTACCCTAGTTATACTACTACTATACTGTGGCATAAATAGACAGGTTGAGGCGGAAAAAAATAAAGGACACACAGACAGCTAGTGTACTTGCGTACTAGCTACCAGACAGAGACGAGTCAAAGGAGATATATAGATCATTACTACTACTACTACGTACTCCCTCCCTCCCAAATTAAAAGGGAAAATAAAAAAATCATACTTATTAAGAAAAAGTAAAATATGAGAATTTGAAGTATGTTTTTGTGGGTTTTCCTTGAAATAAGTTGTATAGGAAGATGTAAAAACAATTTTTATTGATTGTTGTTTATTGAGAAAATGAGAGAAAAGAAATTAAATGCAATTTGCATTTAATTTTATGAAAAAAAAAAAAAAAAAATTGAAAATGATTTTTTTCTCTTATAATTTGGGACAAAAAAATGAGTTTTTTTCTCTTATAATTTGGGACGGAAGGAGTAGTAGTTTTCATTAAGAAGGACTCTTCTGCTTTTAAAGCAAGAAAGACAGTATTAATAATTACGTAAAATATTTTACTTCAGCCCAAGATTATTTTTATGTCGACAAACACCCCAATTCCACATTACCACCTAAACTTCAAACATAAAACTACAAGTGTTTGAATCTGAACGTGAGTGTCCAACTAGCTTGAGCATCCGTCGGTTTCGGGTCAAGAATTACTAAATTGATAAAAATCGTAGCTATTTAATTTGGATCCAATTTCGATTGTTTATATTTTCGGTTTGTTCTGGTGTTGGGCCGTACAGGTGGCGGTTATTACGCGTTAAATTGAAACTTTGTTTACATCTAAAACTTCATTATCCAAAATATTTCGCAATTGTCCATGCTCGATATTTCGCAATTGTTGACCCGAGAGTCGAGATCCAACCCACACCCGACCAAATACTTCAATGTATTGTCAGTTATATCGGTTTTGAGTCGAGTCGCAGTTTCGTGCTCATTCCTATGTCCAACATAACAATATCAACATTGATAGTTAAATTAGGTCTTATGAAAATGCATTTTAATTGTAAAAGAAAAATAAGTCATAGTTATTTATTTTATTATTTATGTTTGGTTCCATTAGAAGAGTCAAAATTGATTTTAAAAATGTGTAGAATTAATTTTGACATGTTTGATTTATCTAAAGTATAATTTATTTTACTTACCAACAATAAATAGTAAGAGTTTTGATCCCCTTAAACATGTGGTCAGAGATTCACTAATGACGGTTGAAACTTCGTATAAATAACATGACAAAAAAATATTTTAATCACCTATGTTTAATTTCTAATTCTAAAATTAAGTTTTACACTAAAATTTATTGTTTAGCTCACATTTATATTAACGTGTTCGAATACTAATTATTTTGATCCCCTTAAACATGTAGTTAGAGATTCACCATTGACGGTTGAAACTTCATACCAATAACATGACAAAAAAAAAATATTTTAATCACTTTATTTAATTTCTAATTCTAAAATTAATTTTTACACTAAAATTTTACCTTCATTTTAATTTTTAAATTTCGTAAGAATCAATTTTACATATCCAAATACAATTACTGATGTTGCTTTTGATGATGATAGGCGTAAAGTGATCTCTTAAGACAAAAAAGAGGGAAGAGGGAAGAGTTTGGTGCCACTTTAATGCGGGAAATAAATTGACAAAAAAGTTGGGCTTTATTGTGTTGGTTAGGTGTTCTTTCATTTAGTTTTCTAAAATAAAAAATAGTAATCAATCATTAGTTAGGATTGGTTACAGTTTAATCCTCCCTAACTTTGAGAGAGGGTTAAAACAATTTGATATAAAAATTGACCCCAAATTAAATTAGGCGGTTAAGTGGGCCGAAATTACTGGTGAAAACCAAAATAATAATAATAATAATAATAATAATAATCTATAACAATATATAAAGGGGATAAGGGAATTTGGGCTGGATTTTTTTTGGTCCATTTTGCCCTTAACTTTCTTTATGGTTTTTTTAATTATTCCATAATTGCCCTTAACTTCCTCTCTTTTTTTTTATGGTTTTTTCATCTATATCTATTCTATACGATAATATATAAAAAGAATACATGAGTTTTTGGGTAGAATTTTCATAATACCAACATTACTCTTGCTTTTTTTAGTAGCAACAAAAATCTTTTATTAACAAACTCACCATAACATAAGGCGTATCTTTTTTTTTGGGTACATAAGTTAGACACAGGCAGGCGCGTTCGCGCCTGCCTAGCCCGCTAGTAATAATAATAATAATAATAATAATAATAATAAGGGTCTTGTTAACATGTGCATATAGGGCACATGATAAGATATCTTAATATAGAAATTTAACATTTAATGATACAAGACATTTAATGCTTGAAAAGTTAAAATACACAAATTCTAAGGCATAATTTCTATTTTTACTACCTTAATATGTGTCATATATGCACATGTTAACATTCTCCTAATAATAATAATCCTAGCAATGAGAATCTCGTATTCAATATAATGAAGATTAAAGAGACTTGCAATTGTCTTCGTGAGTTTAGTTCAATTGATAGACACATCATATCACATATATTATGAGTTATAATTTGAACTCAAAACACTCCACTTAGTTTGTAATTTTTCTTTTTTTGATAAATTACAAACTACTCCTAAAATAAATTTGGATTATCAAAACTCAGCTTGAAATAGAAAAAGCTAAGGCACGCTATGGAAGTTCACATGAAATCTGCAACGTGTAGGTAGACCCTATGTTGTCCGGGTGCGGATATGGTATGAGTACCGGTACGAGGTATATCATTTTTAGAAAAATCAAGGTACAAGTACGTCCTATATTTTTTTTAATATAATTATATATATCAAATAATAAAAATATATTGTTAAAACAAATAATTAAACATAAAAAATATCATATCACACTTTAAAAGTGATTTAAATTGTTCGAAACATCAAAATAAGAAATATTTAAAAAGCAATTAGCTCAAAAAAGTCAATTATTTCCCTCTCCATCATCACTAAAAAGAGCGACCTCTAGTTAGGTTCACCGCGAGAAGGACTAACAATTTCAATAATATCAACTATATATTAAATAAATCTCATTCATCTCTACGAATATCTCACATTTTTGTTGCACTTTCATTATAAGTATTAATATTTCTCTTTCTCGATAGAAGACGAAGATTGATATGAATAAAAATTAAATCTTCATCTCTCTTTAAATTAAGTTTATTCCTTTTCAATGAATGAATGAATAATTTCGGCGACTACTTTATTATTGTTTTTTAGCAATTGTTGCTACTTTTATATTATAAACAAATAAAAAACTTAAATCTTCCTATAAAAAAACTAATAATAAAAAAGAAAATAAAAACCATATTTTTTTGGATTGGAGTACCACACGCGTATCCATTGCAAAAAAAAAATAAAAAATTAGATACAACATCGGCACGTACCAGAAAAATACCATATGTGTATCGGTACCCGGTAGACGCACAACGCCTTTCCAATTTTTAGTATACTAGTTGTTTAATTTTCAAATCTTGATTTAGTTAGTTATAAATGGATTAATTCACCAATACTGGAATTCACTAGTCAAACCCTGCAATGGTCTGGTTTACTGTTTTGTACTCTACTGCTGCCTTCATGTCAGAATTCAAGAATATGCCGCTCAGGTAAAAATTCCCAAATAGGACTACTCAGTAACTACAATTTACCTAGCTTTACAATCATAGCAATTACTTATTTTAGTTATTAGGATAGTCAATTTTTTTATAACGAAGTTATAGATCATATGATATGATGGTTGAAATATTCACCGTTGTTTCTACCAAAAAAAAAGAAAGAAATATTCACCGTTGTTTAATAGTAGTAATTAGGGAAAATAGTCATTTGATACCTTAATGTGTAACTCGCTGTTATTCTGATCTTTCACCGAAGAAAAACAACTAAATAATCTTTGAATGTGCATTCCGTTAGTCAGTTTAGTCTCTGTTGTTAAGTTTGACAGTTAACTCAACAAAAAAGCTGACGTGACATTTTTTTGACACACGTCAGCTTACTAAGTTGGCACTATGGATGGGGAAACAACAATTTTGGTCCTGAATGTGCAACTCTCTGTCATTATGGTCCATGACTCAAGAAAAAAATACAAAATAGTTTTTGACTCTGCAATCCATTAGTTATTTTGGTCCCCGATGTTAAAAAAGGTACATTAACTTTATAAAAAAGCTTTTATTCAAAAAAACTTTATAATATTTCAATTTGTCTCGACGAATATTATCAAAATATAAAATTTTCATAATTTTTTATAGTAGATAATTAAAGAAATGAAGAAGAATGGGAGAAAGAAGATAAAATAAATGAAAGAAAGTAAAAAGCAGGGTCATGATCAAATGAAACCAACTAGTTTGACATCAAATGTTACACCTCTCAATAATATTTTAATCGATATAAATTTTATAAAATCCACTGTTGGATTGAAAAATTATATCATATAGATCATTTATGTAAAACTTCGGACAAATTCAAAATCATTTGATATGTTATTGAGATACATCAAAATGATAGCGAATTGCACATTGATGGACTAAAATGACTATTTTCCCTGGTAATTAATCTACCAATTATTTATTTTTAGATTGTGATTTTTCTGAGTCAATATGAAGTAAAATGTTGAGTTGAACGGAAAGAAAGAGGAAGGAAAGAAAATTACGGATTGAAATCCGTAATTTTCTTTCCTTCCTCTTTCTTTCCGTTCAACCAAACGGACCCTTAGTTCTTTAGCCAATATTGTTGATAATTCTGCTTGTAATTTTTATGTTTTATGCTAAGGATGTTTGGTAAGGCTTATGAACGGTTTGATTGAAGTAAGTAAAGTTTGACAAAATAATTGTAGAATTGATCTTAAATTCTACCGAACGATTTGTACATGTTAAAACTTTTAAAATTAGAAATTTGCATTCTTTTGGTTTACGATAAACTGAGAATATTACTATATTTTTGCATTCTTTTAAAATTAGAAATTTGCATTTCCTTAATATTTAATTAATTAGGATAAGGATTCTCGGCAAGCGAAAATGTCTGCCTCTATTTTTGCAGCGAAGATTTCCACCATTAGATTAATTTTACGGGTGAGATTATTAGAAAGTAAAAAATATATAATTTGCCTTAACCCAATCGGTTCCTGCTCTGACTAACTTTTTACACTTTTACATAGCTAAATTTAAAATAGAAAAATAGAAACAACTTGAATTGTGAAGCATTGAAGCATAGTGGAGACGGTGAAAACAATTATGCCACCGTACTTCGCCGTGGGTCGGCTACCATGGGTGGCATTGGTACCATCTTCACCAGATCTTGTACTCAAATGTTTTTGTTAATGGTTAAGCTATGATTTGGGGTCATATTATGAATCACCAATTCATGAATATGCTTGTTTCCAGTTGCAAGAAGACACTCTATTCATCCTTAATTATAAGTTTTTGGGATAATCGATTATTTGATATGACATCAGAGTCTCTATGACTAAGTGGTTTAGAGTTCGATCTCCGTTCTCCATTTTCTAATTAAAAAGTGAAATTTAAGCATATGATAGGTGAGTCTATGCATTATCCACGCTTCAAGTTCGGGTGGGTTCGTGCGTGAGTGAGCAGACGTATTAAAAATAATATAAAATCATCGATGTGGCTCAATTTTGAAATAATCAGTAATTTGATAATATCCACACATGAGAGGTGTGTTAAAAAGTATCATATTTGTTGCGAGATGACTTGAATAAACTAGAGACAATTCTCACCTTACAAGTCGATTTTGTAAGATGAGTTAGACTCAACCATCAGTTGCGTGTTTGAAATAATATAAAATAATTGATGTGACTCTATCTAACAGGTATAATTAAGAACGGATGGAGTAGTGTTTTCACGATTTATTTAATTTTATTTTTCATGTCACATCTCTACGCTTGATTCAATCCAACGAACAAGAATATAGCAGCAGAGGGCGCTGCAGGAATCTCGGCTGCCTAGGATCCATTTCCATTGAGTAGTGATTCTGTTTGACTAATTGGTTTCCTTAAACAACATGCTATTATGCTGTATACGATTAATTACATGTTCTAGATCTCGTTTGCATATCAGGTGCTGACTAACATGTCTTCTTAGCTCAGCCTAACTTCTCAAATACTAAAATTCTGTCAAGAGAATCATATGTTTAACAAATTTTCTGATGCACACACTACATTAATATAAGACCCAAAAAATAAAATTATCAACAAAATCAAACAAATCCTCTTAAATTTACAACAGTTACACACGCATCAGAGTCCTTTGTACTAGAGTAGATTAATCTAACGCATACTTTGGAAAAATTCAGTTACTTACTAACTTTATGGCACCTTTGTACTAAACAAAACACTTTATGTCACCAAATTGATGTGTAATGATTTTTTTTTGTTTACAATGAGCTGAGGATCGAATCAAAAATCTATATTATACTATCCAAATCCCTCACCACTAGTTCAAACTTAGTGCCTTGATGAGTAATGATCTTATCAACAGAAACCTTAATATTTCTCATTATTATGATGATTAATATTTCTCATTATGATTATGATTATTACAGTTACTATTAAACAACCGTTACAATGTTACATTACATTTTTAGTATGACAAATATTTCATTTCCCCTTATAGTACTAATTTTGTTTTCACTTTTATTACCTTCACGTGAGAAAAACTTCTTCACCATTCTCCATTTTTTCTGTTACCACTCATTACTGACAATACCATAAAGATTTCACTGCTCTCTCTCTCTCTCTCTCTAACAGCAGTACAGTACACTTGGTAGTAACTCTCATTGCAGCCACGCATTCTGTGACAGTACTTATAAATTAGTTAGCTATCTCTCAACAACAACATCGCTGTCATCAAAATCATATCATAAAAAACCTACACCCCCACCTCTGTTTTTTTACTTCTTCTCACCCCCCTTCTTCCCATCAATGGAAACTACCTCATTTTCCAAATGGCTCTTCACATTTTGCTTTGTACTTTGCTTAATCTCTCAATTCATTCACTCTACTGTCACTTATGACAGAAAAGCAATTCTCATCAATGGACAAAGAAGAATCCTTTTTTCTGGTTCTATACATTATCCTAGAAGTACCCCTGATGTAATATAATAAGCTCACAAAAATTCTAACTTTACAATTCTACAACAGTTTCTGATTTTGTTGTGAATTTTGCAGATGTGGGAAGATCTGATTCAAAAGTCTAAAGAAGGTGGTCTTGATGTGATTGAAACTTATGTCTTCTGGAATGTTCATGAACCTTCTCAGGGCAATGTACTTCGAATTTCTGTTCTGTTTTGTTCTGTCATGTGTTTTTTTCGACTTGAGTTTCTTGTCTAATTTCATTTTTTTTAATGTTTTTGTTTTGCATGCAATCAAATTTAGTACAATTTTGAAGGAAGATATGATCTAGTGAAATTCATAAAGACAATTCAGAAAGCTGGACTCTATGCTCATCTTCGCATTGGACCTTATGTTTGTGCTGAATGGAATTTTGGGTACATTTACTCTTTTTATTTATTCATTATTCATAATATATTCCAAACTATATGTTTTATTTTAATATCTTAAAAATTCTATTTTCAAACATTGTACGATGTATTTTGTGATTTACTATTATTGTTGTTTGTTTCCAGAGGATTTCCAGTTTGGTTGAAGTATGTTCCAGGCATTAGCTTTAGAACAGACAATGAACCTTTCAAGGTTTTTTCTTTAATACTTTTCACATACACAATTATTATTTATATATAATAAGTTCCAAAAATATAAACTTTTTTTTATGTTAGATTATAACATACAAATTGTGCTGCAGAAAGAGATGCAAAGATTCACTGAGAAGATTGTTGGAATGATGAAGAGTGACCACCTCTTTGAATCACAGGGTGGCCCTATAATTCTCTCTCAGGTGAATTTTCTGGAGTTACTCTCTCTTTTTTTTTTAATATACTACTTAGCTTTGATTTGGAATATTTTAATGCTACTAATTTTGATTAAATCATTGAGTGCTTAATTTATTTGACAGCTGTTGTAAAGGAAATTGTGTTGATCTAAGGGAACTAGGGACTAAAAAATTGTCGAAACCGGAACCTCTTCAGCAGACTTTATGGTGCAGTCAGTCCCTCTCTTGATCTAACGGTCTACAGTTAACTGCACCATAAAGTCAACTGTAAAGGATCCTATTTGAAATTTTTCAATATAGATCTTGCAATAATGATGATATTTTGACAATGTTTTGTCTCAGATTGAGAATGAATTTGGACCGCAGAGTAAGATACAAGGTGCTTCTGGCCAAAATTATGTGAATTGGGCAGCTAAAATGGCTGTAGAGATGGGAACTGGAGTTCCTTGGATAATGTGTAAGGAAGATGATGCACCAGATCCAGTGGTGAGTATAGTAATCTCAGTCTTCATCTTGAATGTTGTGTAACATGAAGTTAAACACATTTCGATGATTCCACTCAATTATTATTCTATTATTTTAATTTTCAAATATATAACATGAGATTAATAGATATGTGCACCGTTAGTGTAAAATATTTTTACACAACCAATAACAACTCTTCAATTTGTCTCATCATGCTTGACATTCTTTAAATAAAAGCAGTTTATGTGATTCTGTAATGTGTAGGCGAGTTGTGATTCGTTGTCAGTGTAAAACAGTTTTGCACCGACATTGCATTTTCTGTTTCCTCATGTAACATTAAAATATAGAAAATAGTAATATACAGAAACAATGTGGTGTGGTTCATTTCTTCATCTATTAAACTAATGTGTTAGTTAAACTAATCTGGCTTGTTTATGTGGTAACAGATCAACACATGTAATGGCTTCTATTGCGACAAGTTTACTCCAAATAGACCCTATAAGCCTACAATGTGGACTGAAGCTTGGAGTGGATGGTAAATTTTTTTTACTATCACCAGATTACAGTAAAAACTGAAAGTAAAGAAATGAATATCATACATAACTTTTCTGTTAAATATGAAGGTTTACAGAATTTGGAGGTCCAACTCACAAACGACCTGTGCAAGATTTAGCATTTGCAGTTGCTCGATTTGTAACACGAGGAGGGTCATTTGTAAACTACTATATGGTTAGTTAGTTTAAAACTAGCTACTTCAAAAACATGCTCACGGACGCGCCTGCTATAAGTGTAACAAGCCTAATTTTTCTTGCATTTTCCTGTAGTATCATGGAGGAACCAATTTCGGGCGAACAGCTGGAGGTCCTTTTGTAGCTACCAGTTATGACTATGATGCTCCACTAGATGAATATGGTGAGAACTCGATATTCTTTCATGAGTTTTTGCTGATCATTGTATGCAGTGGAATGTATTTTGCATACACTGAACTGTAAAAACTCGTCACTCCTCACTACAATAAAAGCGACAAATTATTTCTCAAATGCTTACATTTGTCGAGATGTGATTTTCGGAACAGTATCTCAAACTATATTAGTGAATAATAGTGACGAGTATGTGAATAGTTCTGTATTTTATTATAAAACAATGCAGGTTTGATTAGGCAGCCAAAATATGGTCATCTAAAGGAGCTTCATAAAGCTATCAAGATGTGTGAGCGAGCTTTGGTTTCAACCGACCCAATTATTACTTCATTAGGGAGCTCCCAGCAGGTTTGTACTCAATTCGAAGTTATTTTTCCAGCCATGCGTGTTTAGCTTATTTACTGATGCTAAAGTATATGTAACTTTTACAGGCTCATGTATACTCTACAGAATCAGGAGATTGTGCAGCTTTTCTCTCAAACTATGATTCAAAATCCCCTGCTAAAGTGCTGTTCAATAATATGCATTATAGTTTAGCCCCTTGGTCCGTCAGCATCCTTCCCGATTGTAGAAATGCCGTCTTTAATACAGCAAAAGTATGTAAAATGTCAGCCACAATTTCTTTGCCTTTGATGCGACCATTGGACATGATTTATTAATAGAAACTTCTTCTTTTAGATTGGAGTGCAAACATCGCAAATGCAAATGTTACCAACAAATACTCATATGTTCTCGTGGGAGAGTTTCGATGAAGATATTTCTTCTCTGGACGATAGCTACTCACTCAGTGCTCCTGGTCTTCTGGAACAGATAAATGTAACGCGGGATGCAAGTGATTATCTTTGGTATATAACTAGGTAAGCCTGATTTTCTTTGGCCTTATAATTCTTCAACCTTTTAACTCGTTTCGACATTTTGAAAATCGTTTCATGTCTATGTTTCTGCAGCATTGATATAGGTTCATCCGAATCCTTTCTACGTGGAGGCGAACTCCCAACTCTTATTGTTCAGTCCACAGGCCATGCTGTACATGTTTTCATCAATGGTCAACTTTCTGGTACGTAAATTTACTCGCCTTTGGTTTAGTACCTCTTTCTAGAATCTAGATGATTACTAAAAGTAAACATGTTAAACGTTAAAACCAGGTTCTACTTATGGAACTCGGGAGTATAGGAGATTCATGCATATTGGCAAGGTAAACCTTCGTGCTGGAACAAACAGAATAGCTCTGCTCAGTGTTGCAATCGGACTTCCTGTAAGTTATACTTCCCACTTTTGCTGACTGAATGTTTTTATCAGTAATGGCTCGATTCTTTGTCAGCTCATGAGTCTTGACTACAATTATTGACTGAATTCTTTCCTATATTGTGTTGTCAAGAATGTGGGAGTACATTATGAGACATGGAGCACAGGAATCCTAGGTCCCGTTGCACTCCACGGACTCAACCAAGGAAAATGGGACTTGTCCCGGCAGAGATGGACTTATCAGGTCGCATATTCTTACGTTAGATACTTAAGTTGACAGACTCTAAAAAAGAAAATATTACTAATAAATGGTTATAAACAGGTTGGACTGAAAGGCGAGGCCATGAATCTTGCATCTCCTAATAGTATCTCATCAGTTGAGTGGATGCAGTCAGCAATAGTTGTGCAAAGAAATCAACCATTGACATGGCACAAGGTAAAAACTAGAGGGAAAAAAAAGCTAAAGTTTGACCAGAAACAAAATTTTAGCTTCAAAATTAGATGACGTTTATCTGTCAACTGTGCAGACTAATTTTGATGCACCTGAAGGAGATGAACCACTGGCGTTGGATATGGAGGGTATGGGTAAAGGTCAAATATGGATTAATGGACAAAGTATTGGAAGATATTGGACTGCATTTGCTAATGGTAATTGCAATGACTGTAACTATGAAGGGTCGTTTAGGCCCGAAAAGTGCCAACTCGGTTGTGGCCAACCAACTCAACGATGGTAAGTATCGCAAACTTTGTAGCTTATGCAATTGTTAACATATTGGGAAATAAAACATTTACTGCTCACTCAAGCACAAAATGGGATTCAAATTTTCTGCGGTCATGAAATTCGATAGTCAGTACTGTCTGATCAAATTGTTCAGATTTTAAGCTCGGTAAATTATGTTTAAAGAAATTTAAATTCAAGTTTGAAATCTAAGTTGTATGTCTCTACTTGATAACTGCAATACTGTATGAATTTCATTAGTGCAAGATATCCGTATCCAACGTAATACCTTATATTGCATTTCATATAAAATGTTTCAGGTACCATGTGCCTCGATCATGGTTGAAACCAACTCAAAATTTATTAGTTATTTTTGAGGAACTCGGTGGAGATCCTTCAAAGATTTCACTTGTAAAGAGATCAGTGAGCAGTGTATGCGCTGATGTGTCAGAGTACCACCCAAATATTAAGAATTGGCACATTGACAGCTATGGTAAGTCTGAAGAATTCCGTCCACCAAAGGTTCACTTGCATTGTAGCCCCGGCCAAACCATCTCTTCCATTAAATTCGCAAGCTTTGGAACTCCTCTCGGGACTTGTGGGAATTACGTGCAAGGAGCTTGTCATTCCCCTACATCCTATGCCATTTTAGAGAAGGTAAGCACTTTACCATACTCTTGAAATGATTTCACGGTCCACACTACATTGATTTTCAGTAAGGCTTTATTCAAATTATACTTATAGTTAACTAGTTTCTTTGGTGCATGTTTTTGACAGAAATGTGTAGGGAAGCCAAGATGCATAGTTACTGTATCAAATAGCAATTTCGGGAAAGACCCATGTCCAAGGGTGATGAAGCGGTTATCAGTTGAAGCTGTTTGCGCTCCAGCTACTACGAATTAATTTAATTGGTTAAAGAAGCGTTGGTTTACGTGTAGAGTGCAGTGACTTGAACTGCAAGAAAAAGGAATGCATAATAATAAAATGATTTATTGTTATAGGTAAAGTTAAAGGAAGTTGAATAGGTTGAGTAATGAATGTCATAGTATTGTAGTAACGTGAAGGGGTTGTGTAAATTATCGATAGGTAGCTAGCTAGGTGAATCTGAAACCAACGAAGGATCTGAACGAAATTTGGACCCTTATATGTGAATTTAGATGACCAGTCCCCGGCCTTTTAACCGGATATGGGCACTGGCCGGAAAGAGGAAATTGAGTTGGTGTGATTTGGTTTTGTTGTTGAGTTTATGGGGTGAGTTGAGTTATGGTGTAAAACAGGTTCAAAGTTAGGAGTGGATCCTACTGTAACCATTATTTGATGTCATAGTTATATTATAGAATAGAAAGTTCATTCTTCTGTCTACTATATGTACGTATGCTTACTTGATATAATAATCTTTATCAGCTCTTTGATTTTAGTTGCAGCACTGTTCTAAATAAGTCATGATAATGGTGTGTTAAGTGTGAGTTAAAAGTCTCACATGGAAATTGGATGTTGAGTATTGTATGATTGAAATGATCTATATACCTAACGCTTTTAGGTTTTGGGCGAAGATGTGATGTTCAACTGTTCAAGTCACTTGTGTGTCCGTTCAAAGTTCAATCTGATGATTCTTGGGTCCCCTCTTAACCCAACTGATGGTGATGCAAAACATGAGAATATGAAGTTTAAAAAACTGTTGAGGTGTATAACTTTAATAGGTCCACAAATAATGTTTTAATATAGGAAAATTTATAAGCACTATTTGTGAACCAATCAGAATTGTCAATCTCAACATATGTACCAGTACATATCCAAATAAAATGTGTATTAAAGAATTAACATGATGTTAAGAAGTCTCACATCGGTTGCAAGATGACATGAATGTGTGTTTATAAGTGAGAGACAATCCTCACCTTACAAGCCGATTTCATAAGGTTGAGTTAGGCTTAACTCTCGGTTACTACATATCTCTCAAATTTATAAGCACTATTTGTGAACCAATCAGAATTGTCAATCTCAACATATGTACCAGTACATATCCAAATAAAATGTGTATTAAAGAATTAACATGATGTTAAGAAGTCTCACATCGGTTGCAAGATGACATGAATGTGTGTTTATAAGTGAGAGACAATCCTCACCTTACAAACCGATTTCGTAAGGTTGAGTTAGGCTTAACTCTCGATTCTAGTGCATGATACAACCATACACTACTCATAAGAGTTTTTGGTAATCATTGAATGCTTTTAATGCTTATCTCTCAAATCAATTTAAATAAATTAGCACTTCTCACGACCATTATCATAACACGTAGAAAATGGACAAATAATTTTATTGCTAACATAACTAACAAGTAGTTTTTTTTATTTTTATTTTTTCCTATTGAACTTTATTCATGGGATCTCCGGTCATAAATGTTGAATTTCCATTAATTATCGTTTTTCAGTGACATAATTCTTTTTCTTTCCTATCAATTTCCTTTTTCATACTATAAACACGAAGTCTAAAACAGATGCTAGTAGTTATAGACATATACCCTAAGGAAATCACAATTTTCATTTTCAAATTAATATTTTTTCTGATAACATGACACAAAAGAAAATATAAGCAGGGACGGATCCAGAAATTCTCATAAGTGGGGTCGAAATTATTTGCCTTAAATATTTATACAACATATATTTATTTATAGGAAATTTCTATGGTCCAATTTTTTTTTGACTGCACTGCTGTATTCTTTTCTTAAGATATACAATTAGCTTTTTAAAAATGGAAAATTAAGAATGGACTAAAATAACACACTAACTACTTATTTTGCGGCTCTTAAAATCATTTTTAAATATATATTTTTTAATTTATTATACATTTAAATTATATAGGAAATTCTAGTAGTAGTAATTGATTAAAAATAATTTAGCATCTTAATTATTATTTAAACAATTATATAATCTTTTATGCTAACTAGCTGCAGTAACCGACTATCACACTTTCATTAAGGTTTAAAAGAAAAGAAGTGACATTTCCTTAAAAGTTGCTTAATCTTACGTGGCACAATAGGACCCATGTGAATAGTGTTAAGAACCCCAATTTAGGCAAATTCTTATCTACCCATCATTGGAAAAATGGGTAGAGTAGTCCATCTGAGTAGGCAGCATCAAGACCATCCATTTATTTTTCATCATTTAAGTTATAAAAAATATATAATTTACATACTAGTAACTCAAAATAGTTTAATTGCAAAAATATCCACTAAATTTTCATTTCATCTTCTTCATGTTTGCAGCAAATCAACTTCTTTATTTTTTTTTTTCCAACTAAACAATTCTTCTTTTTTTCTAATTTCTGGATAATTTTCGTTTTTTCTTGTAAGTCAAAATTTCGAATCTTGATATGCCATAAACTGAAGTGAAATATTATAGAGGTTTTGTAGAGCATGATTTTACGAATATAATGAAACAAATTTCGTGTTTTTTGGACAATTATAGAGGGAGAAATCTAAAAAAAACTTTTTCTTTCATGGAGTTCAAAGATTTACGAATTTCTCTGTAAACCTCACTTTTTTATGTTTAAGACTTGATTATTTTGTGTTAAGATTATTAGAAATGTAATTTCGGTCGAAACCCACAAAAAATCATACGAAACGGTGTCGAAAAACAGAATATACATGTGCTGGAGCGCTACCCGGATTTTGACCCGTTTCTGGTTCGTGGGTCGACCCGCTAGAGGTTGAAGATGATACTATTCATGCGTTTACCAAGCCTACTTGCGGATTAGAGAGAGTGCGAGAGAGTGTGATTGCTACGAGCGTCCGTTTTTTATGCCGTTTTTTGCGTTAGGTTCGATTTAACGAGCTTTATTTTAGTAATATGTTTTCTAAATTTTTTGTTGCGTCAAAGATATTTTTATAAAATATAACACTTTATATTAGTTAATTAAATATTTTTTAAAAATAAATTATTATGAAAAAAATATGTTACAAATATAATACTCTCTCCGACAATTATTATAAATAAAAATTCAATTTTTATGTTCATTGAGTAAGTGATATATCTAGTCTAATATATGGATAATATACATTAGTTATTCAATGAATCGAAAATATAAAGTTTTACTTTTAACTTTGACTAGAGGAAGTGTAATATATATTATCAAATGCTCCCACATAAAACTAATTCTATTGCAAATTAATGGAAGTAGAAAAAAATAACACTAACGATTAATTACTAACTTTGATCATTTCATCGAAGAAAAAAAATCTTATGATAGTTGATGGGACTTTTCTGCAAGTGCACAAAATCGCTACCAAGTAATAAAGTGATAAATTATTGTCTCCACAGGGATTGAAGTTCCTTGGCCCTCATTGCCTCCTCCTTAGATTTCTCCTAACTCTCTCTTGAGTATCACTAGTGTTCAAAGTTAAGTTGGATAAGTGGGATGACCGGAGTTCGAACTTCGCCTTTCTGCATATATAATACAATGTCCCTGCCAATTGAGCTAAGCGCACGGGACAAAATAAAAAATCTTTAAAATCTATATTAATTTTATTTCTAAAAGAAGTATCTATATTAAAATTAGTGTTAAAATTTAGTGGGTGTTTTTGCAATTAAACTATTTTGAGTTACTAGTATTGTAAATTATAAATTTTTTATAACATAAATGATGAAAAATGAATGGATGGTCTTGATGCCGCCAACTCAAATGGGCTATTCTACCTATTTTGTAGGAATGGGTACCCAAGTTGTCACCCCCAATTTAAGAATCCAGGGATAAAAATGCTCTAAGTGTATTCACAGTAAGAATGCATATGTGAGTGATGTGGGGGCATTATCATATTTCAAATGGGGTCAAAGAATAAAAGATATTGTTTATTGGATAAAAATATAGGATGAAGTGGGGTCAGCAGCTCCCATTTATCTCTACTTAAATCCGTCTCTGAATTTAAGAACATGAATTCAAAATTTTATTTCCAACCACTTTCAAATAGTGTTAATAATTTTACAACAATTTCCAAAAAAGCATCTCAACAATACAATACAATTTAAACACAAAAAATTAAGACCCACGAGGTTCAATGATTAAAACATATGTATCTTCTCCCTCATAGATGAAAGAGTTTAGAACTTACAAAAAGTCAATCACACTATGATCACCATATTGTTATACAAAATTATAGGGAAATAAAAAACCTTAGCATCAATGAACTGTTTGGCATAGGTGACCATTGTCGAAGTACCGATAACTACAGGAGTAGTGAAACCATCATGTATGTTGCAATTGCCAAAATCATCTTTAGCATAACTCTTTAGATTGTTGTTGCGAAGATTGTTGTTGCAGATGACTGTAACCTAATAATCGGAGGTGTGTTATTACACTAAACTAAATAATTATCTGCAATCTTGCACAATTCCCTCATAGTACAAACAATTTTTCTCGACAATAATAAGCATATCGAGGCTATTAAAACACAAAAATTAGACACAAAACAACTCAGGAATTAGAACATTTTGATTTGTAGAACCATAGTTACCAAAAAAAACAAACTATTTTTTTTGTTTACAAAAAGAGGGCAGATCCCAAAAAAGAAACTAGAACACTACGCGAACACTCTGAGGCATGCAGGCGCCGGATAGATAATCAAAAATGAGACTTTGGAGTTCTCTAGAACATGCAAATCAAAAAAATTCAAAGTTAGACTGAAATGAGCTAACCAATCAGCTGATCTGTTTCCTTCTTGCCATGTATGGTTAAACTGAACATGCCAATTCATGTTTTTGAGATCACGAATACGCTTGATCAAAGTAGGATTATTTTCCGTTAACGTTGCAGTTTCTTGTTACCATGTCGACCAACATCTTCGAATCACTTTCTACTTGAAGATGGGTAATTCCTTACCTACGAGCTAAATTCATTCCGATATACATGCCCCACATCTCAGCATAGATCTAAATTCAAAAAACAAACTATTTTAGTAGACCATAAAAAACAAACCATAGTTTCTATTCTCTCACTCGGCCAGGCAAAGTACAGAGTTGAGAAGTTTGGAGCTTCAGCAGAGTGTACCTTCGTTCGTTCCTCTTCTCTTCCATCATGTCAATGCTTCCCAAATCAGAGACAAACGGCGTCCTCATCCCTATCGTCGACCTCGACAGCGACGACGTCGTCTCCTCTACAATGATCGACGTTCATTTACCAGTTCGGTCACAGCAAAACCTTCCCGAGTCAACTTCAACTCCGTTCGTCTCTGAAAGCCGGAGTTTCTGGAAAGCCGGTGATTATGTTGTTGGTCCTACTTCAAAACCATCTCATTCTCAAGGTCTTCACATTTTCCTTTTCAAAATTTATTTTTTCTATTTCAATTAATCTATTACTGATTTTGCCCTAATTGCTTTTTTTAGGTTATTTGGATCATGCACGAGTTCATCCCAAGTTTCTTCATTCCAATGCAACTTCTCATAAGTGGGCTTTTGGAGGTGTGTTTTCTTTTACCTCAATTGTATGCTTGTAACAACAAAATGTTATTTTTGCAATTAATTTGTTTGGTAACTTTGTAAGTTGTAAAGTTGTTTGTTTCAAAAGTCTTGATATAGGAGTTTATTTGATTTTGAGTAGCTCAAGTGTTTGACATGACAATTAAAAGAGTTCGGAGAAAAATGTGTCAATCCGAATTAGTTTTGTTAAGGAGTCCCACATGGGGGGGGAGTCCTCATCTTACAAACTGGTTTTGTATGGTTGAGTTAGGGCTCAACTCCCAATTCTAAGAAGTTTAATAAATGAAGCCAACTTTCAAATTTTTATAACTTCAATCCAAACATAATGTTACTTTTTTCTTTGTTCTTTCTTTTTCGGGCATTGTCTGTGTATGTAATTATCGGTTTTCCAAGATACATGGTTGCTTTTGAAGTTTTATTTGGTTTAAAGATAGTTTTTAGATTTTTCAACAAATATCTTGTTGCCCATATAAAATAGAGAGATGGTGTTACCAACAACAAATGTCAAATCTTCAAAGGAGCAAGGTTTCCAAGCTCCAACTGATGTTGAAGGGGCACGGGATGACAGAGAGGGACAAGACAGTTACAACCGGTTGGCAGGTTCATGGTGCCATCCCTGCCAAAAGAGGCACGATAAATAGGTTGAGAGGGAGAGAGCAAAAACTAGAGAATGGACCATGAACCAATTAAGTGTAATAAAAACTAAAAGTAAGTTAACTGATTGTAGTATCTAACAGTAAATCTTGGCAAATAAGAAACAAGTGAACTGGGGCATTCTTCTGTTAGTAACTTAGTATCACTCTTGATTTTGGTTGCTTGGCAAAGTTAGAGTTTGACATACTCCCTCCGTAACACTTTATAAGCAAAAATGCACTTTCTAGGTTCATAATATATTTAATGTATTTGGTTTATAATATAGACCAGATACATTAAATATACAATGAACCTAAAAACTGCATTTTTGCTTATAAAATGTTACGGAGGGAGTAAGATACAACTTATGCTCTCCAGCTTTATGAAGTTTTTCATCAGGCAATGGCAAATGTTTGAGCACCCTCCTTGTCTGTACCCAAGAAGTTAAAATAAATTGCTCTCTAAGACCGTTTTTAAGATTTTGGGGGTTTATAACGAAAATGATGGGTCAGGATTGAACATCTAGATCACGGACAAATATGGATGGCCGAATAATAGACACAGGATAAACCTAATTCAACCCGGAAATCAAGCTCAAGGAATGAGCACTGCCCCAGGCTTATATGTTATAATTTGGCTATATCTCTATTCTATAGTCGTTACTTGATGTGGGATCTCAACATGCTTCTTTGGTGATTTTGGATATAGCAAAAAGAAGAGGTTTATAATATCTTATGGCTTCTCTTATGTTGAATGAAAACTTTCTTTTTTTGACAAGAAATGAAGACTAGTTTTTAATGCTTTTGTGACAACTATTGACAGGATTTTAGTATATGATATTTACTCTCTTATTCATACACTCCTCTCATTATATGCAGCAATCGCTGAGCTAGTGGATAACGCTGTTGATGAGGTATGATTCAAATCAATAACAATTCTGTTTTCTAAGTAGCTACATAGTACTAGTTAGTAAACATGAAAAATATTGTTGAATGTTTCTTGACTGCATAAGTGTTCTCTTAGTTGGCTATATGTTATGACATTTACAACTGGCACAAGTACACTGTTGTGGTTGAAGGATCGGTTTAAAAAAGTCTGCTGTCCATGTGCATTTCTGTTGACTTTTAAAACTGGCACAATTATACTGCTGTGGTTAATCTATAAATAGATTCACTCTTCATTGTAATCAGATTAAGAATCAAAATACAATATTCAGATTCTCTCTAGAATAGCTTTAGAATCTCTATAGTATAGATTCAGATATGTAATACTGATGAAGACCTGCCAATGAGTGCGTTTGTTTCAGATATTTTAAGAAATAATCTATTTCTTTTTATAAAAAAATCACTCTTATCATTTTAATAGTGTTTATGGATTTTCTAGAATCTATTTTTCTAAAGACAAGGAACTTAAGTGTAGGAGCTTCAAATCCTAAAAAAATTATTTTTATCTGGAGTAGCATACGAAGTCAATACTGGATACACAGCACGATGAAGGGAATGATAGTAAACAAACGGAAATTGGGTTCAATTTTTTTATTTTTTAATTTCTCTAAAAAAAGTCTAGTTTTTTTGTTTAGAACATTTTTTCTAAAGCCAAAACAAATGCACCCACTCAATATGTCAGAACTTTTAGAAAAGCTATTAAAAATGACTGTATTCGTAGAGCAAGAGGAGTACTAAATTTTCCTCTGTGCTATTAGATTCAAAATGGTGCGACTTTTATTAAGGTTGACAAACTTGAGAACATGAAGGATAATTCACCAGTGCTATGTTTTCAAGGTATGCTATCCAAACATGCATAATTTCTAGTTATAGTAATTTACTAATTTATGTTGGCTTGATATGCCGGTTGTTGGAAATAAATTTAACGGAGCACATGTTTCCTATGCAGATGATGGTGGTGGAATGGATCCCAACTCATTACGAAAGTGTATGAGCTTGGGTTATTCGTCAAAGAAGTCGAAGACAACAATTGGACAGTGTAAGCGTGTAACTGAATTTATTCTATTCGTTTCTTTAAGCAAAGGCAGTTGCACAATCATATGAGAGATAAATGGTTTAATGATTGTTTAGTTGCATAAATAGAGAGAATGTTTTTTATAGTATTGACCATGAAAAAGTCATAAAACATTTTTTGAATATGAAAATGTGTAGAGATCAGCAATAATAATTTGCAGAAACTTAGTTATTACGAGTTTTTTGTCTTAAAATTATGTACTTTCAGCATATGACTTAAAGAAATCTAGTAACACTAATAATTTTTTTCTATTGCTTACATGTTTTTATCTTTTCAGAATGTTAGGTTTATTTTTGTTTTCATTAATGCAAATGTTACATTTTTGTGATTACTCGTAAATGGAAAAAATGAACCATGTAGTGGATCTTTGAAGGATTGAAATTTAAATGTTTTTTCATTAGACATAATTTACCACATGACAATACTACATCTTTTCACCCATGTAACAGGTTGATAGAGACCCGTGTAGGTAGTGATAAGGAAAAAGGGTAATATGTAATAACGAGTATGGTGAGGATATATGGTAAATAAAGAGTGGGCTATGATGCTTAGTTGGTAAGTTTGTTATGCCTTAGGTTAGTAGTATAAATAGTGAGGTGAGTTGAACTGTGATAGTTATGTAATATTATTGAGTGAGCCATTATGGTTAGGCGCAGTTTTCTCCATCTATGAGGAGCTTGGCTCTGGGGTAGATTGAGATTCATTCCCTTCTACAGTTTTGAACATTTTTCGAAATTGGGTTGAGCTGAACCCAACATTACAAAACCGGCTTGTAAGGTGAGGGCTGTCTAAGCTTTATAAACACTAAATAGGTCATATCTCTAGGCAATGTGGGACTAAATCCACCCCTTCACACCCAACACAATGAAGGTGTTGGAGGCTCCAATGAAGGCAACCCAAATGCCGCAATTAGGCGAATAGGGGAGGACCACAGTGAAGGCTGAATTTCTAACATTCATTAATCAAATACATTCTATTTTCCACTGTTTTATCACTTTACTTAATTTATGTTTCTTAAATTTCGGGTTCCCATCACAGATCCTACTTAGTAAAAGAACATGTTGTTTTGTTCTAGATGGCAATGGATTCAAGACTAGTACTATGAGACTGGGTGCTGATGCTATTGTATTTAGCAGGTCTACACGTTCGGGGTACATTTTTATCCTTTATATATTGGTTTGTGTGATTGGATTTTAATTATCTTATATACTTTCTCAGTTTTGAGTTGGTTTTACATACTTACTCCTTCGGGTGCAATGGCACAATAGTGAATTAGGAGCGTGCATTCAATTGGTCCATCTGTCTTAAGGTCAACTTTAATACTTAATAGTAAATATCCATTGACAGCTAATCATATATTTTTAGGAGGTGGAACAAGGGTTCATGTATTATTGGACTCTAAAGCAATAATCTCTTCAATCATTGCTAATACTCCCTCCGGTCACTATTACACGAAGAAAAAAACTACTTTCACGGTGATTAAGAAATTCAGTTAAATGCAATTAGTTTTCTAGATTTCGTGTAAAACGTGAATCAAAATTACTAAATTGCCCCTTTTGATATTTAATGGAAAAACTCACTCAACTACTCACATGAAATGTTTTTGTATTAAATGAAGGGTATATTAGGAATAATAACATTAAATAGTTCAAAAGTAGTTAACTTTTGCTTATAATAGTGACCAAGATTTGAAGCACTTTTTTTGCTTTAATAGTGACTAGTGGGAGTAGATGACAAATAAAGGCACAATGGAAAAAAGATAATCTATGGTAACTCAGAAAGTCGTAAATTGGATGAGAATCAAGAGTAGAATAGAATTTTACCTACAGAGTGCGATAGGCAGGTCAGCGGAAATGTCAGGCTAGTACATAGTGGGAGAAGAGATTGGATTGGGAATTGAATAACGAGAATCAAGAGAAGAAGAATTTTGGGCTTGCAAGACATAATTATTGTTCATAATAATACAAATTGATGAAAAAAGGGTCATTCTATGACTGTAGAGCTTTGGCAATAGAAACAGAGGATTCTAAATGATGAATCTTTTGTTCTTGAGATGGTGTAGATTTAGATGTACCATGTATCCTTATCATCTATTGTCCTCCAAACGACCCCCTAACACTGCCAATCCAACTTTTTGCCTAATATGTTCACTTCTTTTGTATCCCATTGCCACCCATCCACCACATCATTTTCACCTCGGTTACTCTTAACTGTCAAAAGTCTTGTTGACATTTTTTTCCCCAGCATTTCTGTGATACTGTTGCTGGTGTTATAGTGATTCAATAAAATTTACCTTCGAGTTTGATGGCCAATTTGCAATAGTTGGTATATAGAAATAAAGAAAGAAAACAGCAAATATGTAGGGTATGGTGTTTTTTCTGGAGATATTTAGTTCTTTGTATATGCATTTCTAGTTTTCCTGTGAATGTATTATGTGCAGAGCAATGTTAGTACTCTTGACAACATATTTTCCTTTTCCCTTATCCCATTTATATGTAAAAAAAACTTATCTTCTGGAATTGAATTTTTAACTTCTATCCTTCAGCCGGGCAACACAAAGTGTGGGTCTACTGTCCTATACCTTTTTGCGGAAAACCAGGCAAGATGATGTAATCATTCCAATGGTAATTTTCCTAGTCAAATGTTCACATATGTAACAGTGAATGCTTTCTACTGCTGTATTTTTATATATACACTATCATTTTCATTGCAGATAGATTTTGACATATCTGGCAACTGGGCTGAGCCAATTGTTTATAGCTCACTGGATGATTGGTCAGAGAACTTGAAAACAATTCTTGATTGGTCTCCCTTCACATCAAAGGAGGATCTCATGCTTCAGGTTAATTGCATTCTATTGTATATCCATGGAATCTTTTCACCAAATAAAATTACCCACGGAAGTTTACCTTTTTGAAACAACATAAACCAATTTTTGGGACATATACTATCAGTTTTGTAAATATTTCAAGTAGTTATTTGCCTCTAGAGAATAGCTTAGGCTTGAGAAGTGTCACATGGGTAATTTATTAGTCACAATGTCCAAATTTTGGACTCACATTCTTTACCTGCCATTTTCCTCCACATGAAACCTTTCTGTTTTCTGATTAAAATGTTTCATTAAGACGAGGAGAATAAATTACAATGGAGTATAAGGAATCCTTTTGAACTAATAGTCAAATACAAAAGAGAAAACATGAATGGAACAGAGTTTCGTAGTTCCCCAATATTTATGTCAGGTGAACTCCCTTAAAAGATTATGTGCTTTACTCCAAAAAGAAATCAAGTACCCAATGTTATCCTTAATCAACTGTTGTGCCATAGAAACTTCAATCATGATGAGTTAAGCTCCGAGCATTTGCACGGAATTCTAGCCTAAGTTTCACATTAGCCTGTTCGACCAATTTCTCATAGACTGATAAATAACACAATAGACTGTTGCACGATATGGGTATGTGCTAGTCATGGAATTTCATTCATATGCATGCCCATGTGGTTTATGGTTCCGATGTTGCATGGGTACTCCATTTTAGACAGAGTACCGGTACCGGGTACGTACCGGGTATCGGTACGCGTATGGTACTCCCCCGGTACGCACCGACGCTGTACCTATTTTTCTTTTTTGTTTTTTGCATTGGGTACACGTGTGGTACACCTGTGGTACGCGCGTGGTACACCAATAAAAAAAAACATGATTTTTTTTCTCCTTTTTCTTTTATTAGTTTTTTTTATAGGAAGATTTAGGTTTTTTATTTGTTTATAATATAAAAGTAGCAACTACGGCTAAAAAACAATAACAAAGTAGCCGCCGAAATTATTCACTCATTCATTGAAAAGGAATAGGCTCAATTCAAAGAGAGAGGAAGATCTAGTTTTTATTCATACTGATCTTCGTCTTCTCTCGAGGAAGAGAAATAATAATACTTATAATGAAAGTGCAACAAAAATGTGGGATATTCGTATAGTTGAATGAGATTTATTTAATATATAGTTGATATTCTTGAAATTGTTAGTCTTTCTCGCGGTGAACCTAACTAGAGGTCGCTCTTTTTAGTGATGATGGAGAGGGAAACAATTGACTCTTTTTGAGCTAATTGCTTTTTAATTTTATATTTTGATGTTTCGAACAATTTAAATTACTTTTAAAGTGTGGTGTGATATTTTTTATGTTTAATTATTTGTTTTAACAATATAATTCTATTATTTAATATATATAATTATATTTTAAAAAAAATATAGGGAAGTACCCGTACCATAGTTTTTCTAAAAATGACGTACCCCGTACCGGTACCCGTATCGGATACCGGTACCGTACCCGCACACGGGCAACATATCCGAGCAGACCTTTTTTCATTTTATGATGAGATATAAATTCGCAGTTACTTACTGTTACGGGGTCTATATAGATTTCTTTTTGTATTATGCTGACATCAATTCTCATTATAATGGCATAATCTGTTAGGGCACTGGCCAAAGCACTAGTGTGTGAATCACCTCAAAATGATGTATGCGATCAAGGAAATGTAATAGAGCTATTGGTAGCTCATTTCTACCTTCAAAATGTTAACTATGGATTCTTTTTGCTGATCAGTTTATTTATACTTTTCAGTTTGAGGATATAGGATCACACGGAACCAAGATTTTAATATATAATTTGTGGTTGAATGATGAAGGAATATATGAATTGAGTTTTGATGATGATGATGATGAGGTATGTTGTTTATATTTAAATTTATTGCTATTTATGAACTTTTTAGTTTGTAGGTTATTGGAAGTGTATTTTCAGATATTCTTTAATGGATGAGAAAAATATTCAAATATATCTCGGTTAATATGTGTTGACATTATTACAAGGTTTGGGTAGGGACATAAGAAAAGAAGTTCTTGATATATTATGTTGGAAAATATTTAGTTTCCTAGTTTGTTATTTCTAGGAGATTCTAAGCTTATCTATTATTTCCTTTTATGTTTGTACTCTTCCTATTTAAACCAGCCTTGAGCTAAGGAATAACACACAACAGTATTCACTTATTGTTTTCTACATGGTATCAGAGCCTCTATGACTAAGTGGTCTAGAATTCGATCCCCGCTCCCCTCACTTTCTAATTAAAAAGTGGAATTTAAGCATATGGTAGGTGGGCCTATGCATTATCCACGCTTCAAGCCCAAGTGGGCTCTTGCGTGAGGGGGCGTGTTAAAAATAATATAAAACCATTGATATGGCTCTATCCTAAGACCTTAAGGTTTTGGGATAATCGGTTATTTGACATATTATATTGATACGATGTGTTTGAATTACAAAGCACATGTATATGTACCTATTTATACTAACAATTTGGGAGAAACTGATATTACTACCATGGTAGTTAAAATTGAGATTTTATACAATCGGAAAGGGGATGTAAAATCACAAAGCGTGCAAATAGTAAGGATATACAAAATTCACTCATTTATGCATATAAAACAGCACATGGTAAAGAAAACCTTAAATCAAATCACACTTGAAATACTTATATAAATTTGAATTCATAAGCAAGTCAATAAATAAAGTCTTACAAACTCTCAACTCAGCGTCATGAGTCACAAACAAAACAACTAAGCTAGTAAAAATCACCAAGAACACCTTCAACCTAATTGCTTTTCCTTTTTTTTTTTTAGTAAAGACGAGTTAGGCCCAATATATAAAGACTAATATACAAAATTACAAAACAAAATCATAAAATGATTGAGATTCATCTTATTTTAGATGCCTCTTTATCACCAGCAGAGCTTACTTGGTGAGTTCCACAGACTACACAAATAAGTACTTAAAATTTACAGCATTTTTTATGAAGAAGATTGCATGAGGCATTCCATCATATCTAGGTAATCAGAGTACCTAAAGCCATAGGGCTGAGATAGCGTTTTTCTCTATTTACATTCTTTCTTCTGCTCTTACTTTTATGCTGGTTTTTATTTTAAAGTTAATGATAATGCTCTTGGATGTTGTTTCTAATTGTCCCCGCCTATTTGTCTTATTGTTAATTCAGAACCGATTGGGGCCTTACTAGTCTTCATTAATATCTTTATCACAAGAAATGAGTTGCAAGAGATGATTTTGGGTACCGACTTAGGTTTTTGTTGGTGATTTTACGCACCTTCATTTGGTTTATGTAATTTTGTCATAACTTAGTTATTTATGTTGATGCAAAGAAATTAGCGATATCAAGTGCTAGGTTTGGCCATTTTTTCCATCCTGTCATACTCAATTCTAGAAAACATATAATTTTTTATACTTGCTGTTCACATATTCAGCTATTTTGGTGTTGTCCACACATGTCTAAGGTAGTGAGTGCTTGGGGGGTGTAGTATCTGCTTGGAGTGCTATTACTATAATTTTTTATACTTGATATTGTTCAATATTTTGATAGCAATGACAATCTTATTTGTTCTTCTGCACAGGATATCATGCTGAGAGATGAGGCCAAGCCTGAAAGTGGGAAGAAGTTGAATAAAAAAACTGTTCAGCTTCAGTCACATATTTCTTACCGCATCCGTTATTCTTTTCGGGTAATGATTAATAGAATTTTAGGTATACTTGTTACCATTGATTTCTAATCTTCAATTCTATTCTGATTGACCTATAATATTTTTCAGGCATATGTATCACTTTTGTATCTCAGAAGATTTTCAAACTTCAAAATCATACTAAGGGGAAAACCTGTTGAACAATTTGACATTACGGATGAGTTAAGACATTCAGAAGTTGTTAGATACAAGCCTGCGAATGCGGTTAGATCAATAATATGACAGTTTATATTATTTAAAGCAACTTTATACAGCACTACATTATAAGTTGCCAGATATTCCACATAAAATGAAATATCGTTTAATAGATAAATAGAAGTTTGCATGATATAAACCTGTTTGTATAGCTCTTTAGCTCCAGGCATTAAATCGAAAATTTATAGAATTGTTAGTTTTGGGAATCCGACCGCTATTTTAGGAAGGTATATCAATTAGTCTAAAGATCTGTAATTATTTTGTAATTTGTAATTGGGTTGTAAGCAATGTAATACCCTTTAATCAACAGATTTCCGCTCAGAGCAGGGGGATTGTTCAATGAAAGACAAATCATGGGTAATTTTCTAGATTAGTTAGTTAACCAGTGGAATGATCATAGATTCAAGATATTTCTGATTATTCATTTTGGTAATCTTCCCATTGATAAGTCTCTTCAAGCATTACTGTATGAGAGATTGGTGAATAAAGGTATCACATGGGACTAAGGAGGTGCAATATGGGAATTCTGATAAATATTCATTCAGCAGAAGTAGAAATTAGTAAGTTGACAGAGAGAAATCAAAATGTATTTGATTAGTGGAGTCTATAAAAGGGGAAAAGTGTGAGGAGAGAGTAGGTGGTTTAGAATGATGAAAGGATTGGGATGAGCAGACCCTCCAAGATTTGCACTGTCTCCCTCCTTCCCCATTACTCCCTTTGTGCATCTTTTTCTTTGTTCAGTATCAGAAGAAGATATAATATTATCTGATTGGGATGACTAACAAACAATAATTATTTGTCTAGTATCCTATCGCCCTGCAAACATTTAACTGATTAAGAAAACAATTTATTTTTAAATTTTTCAAACTAAGTACTTCGGTCTGTTTTAGGCAATGGTGGAGATGACCATTGGATTTATAAAGGAGGCTCCTAATCTTAATGTTGCTGGATTTAATGTATACCACAAAAACCGCCTAATCAAGGTATGTTCTGACTTTGAGTGCTTGAAATGGCTTATCTCAAATTGTATTTACTTCAGCTGCATTTTCATGTATACATATTTTTATTTCTTTTCCCATACAACAAATGAACAAATCACCGTTCTTATGTATGTTGGAATTAGGAAAGTAAATCAATAAATCACCGTTCTCATACAACAAATCCTCATTCTTGGTCGAGTTTATTTGAGTTCTCATTTGCTTTAGTTTGTTTGGATGTCTATGTTCCTAGTTGTATTGTGCCTTCTTTCGATACGGGTTGTTTTACATTTTTGAGTGTTTTTTATCTCAAAATCTCCAAGAAAGTGGGGTTAGAAAACATAAATACAACCTTCTTCAAGAAAGTGGGGTTAGAAAACATAAATACCAACACCTCTTTAAAGGCACTATGGCATTTTGTAGTGTGTGTGTATTCCCTTTCCTTTTTAGAGTGGTGATGTTGCTACTGTTTACATTCTAATAAATCACATGCCCTCTTCTATCCTTGATAATCAAATGCCTCTTTGCATTCTTCCTTTTTCATACATGATTTCACATGAGATCTCTCAATAAACGCTGTGCTTGATCCTTTAAGTGTGTCGCTCTTGGTTTCGCTCAACCCCTAAAGGATTATCATTATTGCTCCCTTGACCACTACATTATCTCATCTTAGCCAGTATTACCCCTTGAATCTGTTCCGTTTTTAGAGTTTCCTTTCTAAACTATGGAGCTCATGCCCCTACTGTGCTTGATCCTATTCTACTGTCTCACTCGCTGTTCATCCAATATAACCCCATCCCATTAAGGAACACTCAGCGATGTTCATCATTTCAAACTTTACCATTGTAAGCCACCTCCACCGATGCCTCTGGACACAGTCCTTTGGAGTTTTGACGTTCTCATTTTGCTAATGAGGTTAGTATAGACTCGACACCAAGTCCAACTCCCAACACTGCCTCTTGAATCTGAGCCTCCCATTACATGAAAAAGTTATAAATCTAAATTGTAACCTGCTGTGAATTCAAAACCTTTTGTTCAACACCAACAAGAACACAGAGTTGAGCAAATAACAATAGCAAACAAACTAAACAACCAAGCAATAATATAGCAGCTGTGTAAAGCAAAACCACAGTCAATCCAAAACACAAGATAAAGAGAAAAGAGGAACAAACACACCAAGATTGGTTACCCAGTTTGGCCTAAATTGGCCTACGTCTAGAGGAGAGAGCAACTCTTCGATCCAATATCAATGAGTCTTTGCAAGAGATACAAAAGAGTTGCAAGAATATAGCTTCAAGAGTTCTGCAAGAACAAATCCTATTTTCTACCCTTTTCTCCCAATCTCTTAACAAGAGTTACAAAAGATACCAAGAAATTGTTTCCAATTGCTCAGCAAGAGCAATCCCCAATTTTTCTCCTATCCTCTCTCAACCCCTCACTCGATAGATTTCACTCAAGACCCATTAGAGAAAGCTTTGATTTCCTCCAATGATCCCTAGCTACCGAAGGTGTTTCTCAAGTGTTTCCCAACCCTAGAATCTCTCCCAAAAGGCACCAAGTTCCCTAAGAATCGCCTCTTGGTTTCACCCTAGGCTCCAAAGAATCTCTCAGGATTACACAACAAATTAATGAAATAAAACCCACTTGGGGTTGGTCGAGTGGTGTTGGCTTGGGCCCTTGGAGTATGCTCCTCTCAAGGTCTCAGGTTCGATTCCCACTGGTGCCAATTTCGGTGGGCTAAGTCCATACAGAGCAAAAAAAAACTCTGGCTTTAAATGGGGCCCCCGCAAGTGGGCGGTGGGATTGGTCCCCTTGGATTAGTCGGTCCTAAGGCCGGATACCAAGTTTAAAAAAAAAAAACAAATTAATGAAATAAAGCTAAAATATGGTTCAGATCCCGAGACACCCGCCTTGCGGATGAGGCAGAGTCTAAATCTTCCAAACTTTCACAACAAATGCTAAGTGAGATTATAAGGCACCCTCAACATAACCTTTCTCATTATATCACTGTGTTATCGGGAACTTTCTTCTTTGCATCATGTATGACATAATTCCTTATCTTTAGCATTTTTTCCCTAGTCTATTGGTGGTGCATTATCCCATACTTTGTGAAAACTTAAACCAGCACGGCCTTGATTGACGAGATGCATTCCGTCAACATTGGTTGTGTCAGAAGATTGTCTGCCTTATGGCTTCGTATGGCCTTATCTCATTAGGCTTGGTTGGGTAGATCAACAGTATGCTTCAGAGGTTCTGGATGATCTTACCAATATTCCTATTCGACCCAAAAATGTATTCTTCATCTTAATTCTCACAAACCTCATTTTTTATTTTAGCTTCAGTGATTTATAATGTTTTAATAAATAAACTTCGATCATTTTTAGAAAGGCAATTGAACCATGGTAAGTTTAGAAGTTTCAATGTTTTGTTAAGAAGACAATTCAAATAGAAATTTGTTCATTAATGTAATATTTGCATACCATTCTCATCTGATGTGGTTACCTTTTTGTGAGAATGTAGCCATTTTGGAAAGTAAACTCAGATGGTTCATCTAAAGGGAATGGTGTTGTTGGTATGTTCTTATCCGCCTGTGTTGATTTCTTCATATAGGAACTTCAAAATATCCATGGTTTTTAATTTACTGGTGCTTATTTAGGAGTTCTTGAAGCCAACTTTATAGAACCGGCACATGACAAGCAAGATTTTGAGAGATCACTGCTGTTCTTACGTCTGGAAGGGAAGCTGAAACAAATGATTAATGATTACTGGTTTGTTTATACTTCATAGTTTATTATGAACAGTTTCCTTTATTTTAATCCATGATTACATTTTTCTGCTCTTTGAGGGTCGTGCCGTCCCTACGAGCTGACTTCCCGACGGTTGTGCTATACAACACTTTACTCGGTCTTTACTGTCAGCCCAGTTTCTCATAGAATATAGGATAATGGTTATTGACAAATGGAAAAATATTACAATAACAACACATGATGTTCGAAAGCCTGTCCTCCACCAATATCAAATTTCAATAATTGGTTGCTTAACTTCATATTCCTGATTCTATTTAAGCAGATACCACAGACAGTTACAATTAAATACAGTTACCATAGCTGCAGTCATAATCCCAAGCAGTTACACTTACAAACACAATTAATTAGCAGTTACAAGTTATGAATATAATTTTGTTAAAAAAACGGTTATGAATATAATTCAGTTGGTCCTGCATTTGGAGGTCTGTTGCTAACATATTGTTTATGAGAATTTTCCAGTAATAACTAAAAAGGACTTCAGTATGTGAAAGTTTATGTGCTTCCTGATATTTATTTTCTAGAATTTCCATAATATGTGGTTACATTGTTTGATTTGGTGAAGTTTTTTCTGGACTACACAGGAAGGGTCACTGTCACTTAGTTGGATATCAGCCTATTGGATATCAGCCTATTCGACAATCAGCTGGGCAATTAACTAATTCACAGAATGTGCTTCTTGCTGATCCACAAGATATTTTCTTAGCATCTGGGCATCAACAAGTTGTGAATTTAGATCAGCCAGATGAGGATTTTCGTGCAACTGACAAGCAATGTTCGACTCATGAACAGTGTGTAAGTAGTTGATGTAATCTGCAAAAGGCTGTATTTCTCTAATTTTACCACCTATAATCAATACTTGCTTCCGGATGTGGAATGAAATATATTTTTTAAATAATTAATTTAACAAAAGTAGATGCATACTAATGTGAATAGAGTGCATTCATAATCATACCTATTAGAGATGTTGATGATGCTTTGAAGTAGCTGCCAGTTTGCATGAGTTCTTCTAATGTCTAGTGTTAACAAAAAAGAGGAAGACATTTTGAAAACGTATAACAGATTATCAAGGCTTAGTTGATACAAGGTTGCACTTGCCAGAAGAGCACCTCAGTTGATTGCATTTGGGGTTTGGTTCAAGAGTGGGGTCATTAAATTTTAGACAATATTAACTGGGATTGAAGGAGTGCTCAATTTAGCTGAGTGGCTTATCAACAATTTCTAAATGGTAGAGGAAAATAGAGGGAGAGTACAACCATAGGTTCCAAGTAGGATTAATCTAATTGTAAAATGCTATGGGAGTATTTATAAAATAAAAAAATATCATTTAAACCTAATTTATTGCACGACCTGCAATGTTGTACGGTACTCAATGTTGGGCAATAAAGAACCTGGAAAAAAAGGTTCAATTCTACAAAGATATGAATGTGTTACTGTGGACAGTAATCCACACAACACATGATATAATTCAGAAAGAAATTGATAGTATGAAATTAGGGTAGCTCCCATAGCAAAAATAATGGTAGTCTCTCATGATATATTGTTTGGGCTTCTGTGGAGAAGATCAATATAAACTCTGTTACGGAGGGTAGACTAGATAGAAGATAACCAAATAGTTGAGAGGAAGAGGGAAACTTGGACATGATTAATAGCTGGACATTGTATGATCCATGACATGTTGGCTCCATCTACTAAAAAAAAGGGTTTTGGTAGTTGTATAGGAATTACCAAAATCATTTTAATCTCCCTATTCCATATATCTTTTATGTGTTCAAGCGGGAAGCAAAACAGCAGAGTAGATATCGACTTTTCCCCCCATGCATTTGAAACAATCATTATCGTCTAACCCTCCTGTATAGCTACATCATTTGTACAGTATCTTTTCTTTTACCAAAGTTTTTCTTTCCCTTAATGTGGTCCTATTCATAATTTCTTACAATGTTGGTTAATTAGCATTATTGGGTCAAGTGATGTCTGTATACATTTGAAATGGCTTAAATCTGCTTGAATGGATTACTCTTACAGTGTCTTTGGCTTTATCTTATTCCTTTCTTAATGAATATGATGTATATTGAGTAGAATGAGTTACATTAATTTTTTTTTATAGAGCCAGCTAGTCAAGATGTAGGAATTGTGTTTATTACTTCAGAATATTTTACGATTTGTCTTCTACATGAACCTTACATAAAGGGTATACCTCCATTGATTGCGATGATATCTACTTTGAAACAATTTTGATGTGGCGTGGCTTCAAGTACACAGATTGCAATGATATCAACTTAGAAACGATTTTTACTTTTCCAACATTTCATTTGTTGTGAATTAAATTTGTTGCTGATACTTGTACACATCTCTTATGCTGTAGTGCAACAAAGAGGTTAGAGTTCCTTTTGTTTTTTTCCTTGGTTGTGTATGCATCTATGTAGATCTTTTGGCATAAAGGTAATGACAAGATGGATAGAATTAAACCTTTCCACAACAACCAAGTCTTACCTTAGTAGCTGAATAGTTGGTTTTCCACTGCTACTTTTATCTGAGCTTGGAATTAGCTATGTAAATCAGTCTTCAGTCTTCTACGAAAACAAAAAACATTGGCTTTTTATAATGTTTTTCTTTTATTTTCTGAGTACACTACTTTTGGGGGCTCATGAGTAATGTGTAGTTTCTATCAACAGGGTACATCAATTGGAGCTCCAGCACCCGTATCTATTGATGACATCTGTGAAGAAAACATCAAACTTTTCACGAGGTAAATACTTTGTCAAGTTATCCACTATACAGAAACAAATGAAATACTTCAAGAAAACAACTTTTCAATCCTTGTTAATAATTATCGACAAGCTATATACCCTTTCCCTCAATCTAAGGAACATAAACACTTGTTCAATTTTCTTTTATGCTCTTAATGGGTGTGCAGTGTGTTGAGCACCAAGCAAAAGCTTAATATTGACTTTTTCTTTAATTATTTTTTTTTTACTTATCCTACTCATGACAAGCATGTGGTTTTGAGCCACCATTGTTCAGTTTTCTCTTGATTTTGCATTTTTGTTGATAATCTCATTGTCTTCTAGTTGAATGATTCTCTTTTATAAATGTACATGTATATGTTAGGATAAAATATTTAGATGTTTTTCTCATAAGGTCTCTTGTTACTGATATTTATGTCATGCATTACCATATAAATGAAATTTCACATCAATCAAATGGTTTATGCTCCATTAAAACATCTTATATTGGTTGTACAATATAGAAATAATGAATCATTAATAACTTTATGGCATATTGACCAACGGTTAAATATTTTTAAATTCTGGCATTCAAGGTCAACATGACAATCACTTTGGGGTATATATACTCTTGCTTGAGGTGCCTGGGCATGTTATTTACTATTTTTACTAATGAATAAATTCCACTGAAACCCTTTTCTACAGGTGTGAGGAGTACAGGCAAAAGGAAACAGAGTTGAAAACGACGGTAATAGTGATTTTAGAATTAAGTTTGATTTTTATGACAAAGGTCACTGTATTTTATTTTTGTTCTTGTTGCTGACATAAAATAGGTCAATGACTTGGAGAAGGAGTTGAAGGAAGCCCAAGCCAAGTGTGCCTATGTTACTTCACTTATAGAGGCTAAGAGAAAGTCGAAGAATGTATGCTGATTATAATTTCTTGATTACCTTCCAAGTAATGTGTGCCTCTGGGATCTGGCCATAACAACTCTGCCTGATTAGGAGAAACCAAAATTGCTTTGGTCAAATACACTTTGCATCCTTATCTAATTTAGCGTATGTTTAGTTTTGTGTTTACAATCTGTGGACTTACGTTGGGACGAGTTAAATTTGACCGACTCTGCAGTGATACTTGTGGATTTTACTAGAGAAATCAATTTGCCGTCCAAATCAATTCCATATGAAGCAGAATATTGTTACGTTTTTTGGAGTTTGATTTTGCTGATAATTGTGTTATCGTATGTTTGATGTATAACGTGTAAGACTGTTTATCCTCACCCTATTTCAATAGATTTAGCTCCTCTAAAGTGGATAAAGTAAGAATAGTTGATTTTTCAATGATTTATTATTCATGTCATAATATTAACCACCGATGAAGTACTTATAGGATTCAAATTTGGGTCCTGGGATTTAAGTTGTTTATTTGAAGTTTTAAACTGTTCTTTCATTTTTTTTTAATTTTATTATTACACACTCAAATATAGTTTATGTTCTGATTGAAAGTGGTTGAAGCTACAAGCTGTAGATTTAGGAAGGACACTGACAGAAAAGGTTGAAGTTGGTAATGGTGTCACTGAAAACAAACTGGCTAATAGTCTGTTATAAATCTAATAATTTATAACCACATAATAATAGATTTATTAGTTTGCTAATCTTATGGGTTGTTTGCAAACATTGTAATTGTGATCATTGTTACGAGTTAAGTACCTTTTTATTTTTTATTTTTATAAGGAATAATCTTATGGGTTATAAGAAAATACCCTAGAGCACAACTTCAAACTTGGGACTCATACTAACTATTCATTGAAGTTATATTTTGATGCAAGTTTCTTAAATTGTACAGTGTTAAAAAACTTTTCTTTCTTTCATGATTAATCAAACAATGGTCTATTTTTAAAGGTGAATCATATTATTATTAAAAATAGTAAGAGTTTACCTTAGAGCCGTTTTATAGGAGGACTGTGTTTATTTTTATTTTTTTGATAGAGGGAGGACTGTGTTTTAATAGGTGAGATGAATACTTACCGGCAAGAATAAGAAAATGTAACAAAACTAATAATGAATTGGTTCAGGTACTAGTTTTAGGCTCCTTAAGCAGGTGATCTTAGGTTCTATTCCTAACTCCTACGTATGAAAAAATTTCGGTTGAAACGGGGAAAACGCAGCTTATGTGCCTCACAGATTTTCAATGGAGATTAAACATCGGTAACGAATTTTCATTCTTAGCTATAAAAATATCATCGTACGGTAAGAATTTGAATACATAAAAGCAATGTTCAAATCATCAATTGGCTTCACAGTTCACAGTAGTTATAGTTTTCAAAAATAGTCTATATTCATAAGAAGTTGGTTTAAATTTATGGTTGTTTTTATCAATTCAGATATTTGTTATCTTAAAACATATTCTCTTAATCAATATAGATTGATATTTTACAATATTGTCACTCTATACGGTGCATTGAATTTCGATCACCTAGAATATCACGAACAACAAAAGTAAATAAAGATTAGCATAAAAATAAAAGTAAAATCATGTTAGTAAAAGTTAATAAAGAAAAAAAAAAATTGATGCATACTCTTTCATCTATAAATATCAATTAAATATATCTGATCGATCTTTGAAATTTGACATTCTCTACATTCTAATGATCCTAATCTTGAATTAAACATTTTGTAACCAGAAAATGAAATAAAATATTTAGCAGAAAGAAAGTATTAAAGTGATGTAAATATATGAGCAGCAGCAATAATGTTCAGAACACTTGCTTTCAGGCTACGGTGCTCTCGACCTTCTATTGTTGCTGCTCATATATTTGCATGTAAGTTTCTGAAAGCGAAACCATATTAGGTTTTGTTTCTGACACGTGCAAATCCTGCATCTCATACCATAGTTCTTGTGATTTTCAATGCACAAACGCCCTATATGAACCTTCACCGGGTTTGCCATCATGAACAATGTTTGCAATCAAATCATATTTAGAGCAGAAATTCTGCAGGTTTTCTTTTGCTGCTGGCAAGGGAATGTAATCCTTCAATTCCAGATTCTTTACAGGAAAGTTGACTAAAGTAGGATTCTTTTCCACAAAATCTTTGTTCTTAGTAAATCGCGGCATGTGAAGAATCATATACTTAGGCAATCTGGTAACACGATACCACATCCTTGCTATACGAGGATGAACCACCTCGGTGACAGTCTCACCGTCAAACTTCTTTAGTATGTTAAAGAGTGTAACCCGAGGGATCACATCCTCGAAAAGAGGTGGTGGCAACTCCAACCCCAACATTAGAAATGGCATTTTTGAAGTTTCTTTAATGTCGAATGCATATCCCTTATCTCCCCCATCCGATTCGTCCTCAACATTTTCTTTAATAACCTCTCAAGTTCACCCTGAAAACACTCATAAATTATGCTCATATTCTTCTTTGAAGTTTTAAGATCAGAATGCAATGTATTAAGAAGCCATGACACAAACTCAACTGGATCAGACTGCACACCTATCCGAAACCGTTTGTTACTGCCAGATCTTCCTAGTCAGTTCACCGAATCGATGAACAAGTGGAGATTTACATTGTTCATAGTTTTCAGGGATAAGAAAAAAATTCCTCAACAGTGTTAACGGTAGTACTTACCACAAAACCAAACATGCATACACATTTAAATTTGACAAAGAGACAGAACATAACTTCTCAAAGTCAAAATCCAAAACCTTTTTGTTAACGGTATCAAGATAAGGACAGTCCCTTCGAACATCCACATCGCGACTATTTCTTCCGGCTAATAGTTGTTTGTTCATGATCACTGTCATCATTATCCCCTTCATATTTATGCATAATCAAAGAAGAATTCTCATCCACTCTTTGCCTTTTCGAAGCCATGTTATTTGATCAGCTACAAATATAACAAGCAAGATGCTCCTACAAAAACGAGAGTAGAAGCAGAGAGAAGTGAAGCAACCAGAGGATATATTTATCGATAATTTAAAAAGCTAATTTTACCCAAGATTATCAAAACCGGACCGGACCAGCCGGTCGGACGTGAACCAGTCATGAAAACGGTTCGATTTTGAGAAAAAATGGATAGGAAACCGACCGGCAAAAAAACGCGTGAACCGAGGTCGAACCGGGACGAACCGGCCGGGCGGTTCAAGCGGTTTTGCAGTTTTTTTTTTTTTTAAACAAAAAAAAAGAGCAAAACGACGTCGTTTTAACTTTTTTTAAAAAAAAAATCTGAAACAAAACAACAACTTCGTAGGAATAGGAAAGATTTTTGTTTTTCATCTGTTTTTCATTTGGTTTGAATTATAAATTTTATTTTATTTTGACTTGTGATATTTTATCTTTTTAATGTGTGAAATTATGAAATATTGAGCAATTATTCATATATTTTTATTTATATATTAATTAAAATATATATTTAATTAAAAACGGTTCGACCCCGATTGAACCCGGTCCGACCAATTAAACCTTGAACCGGTGAGTTCGCCGGTTCGATGACCAGTCCGGTTCTAACAACCTTGATTTTACCAAACACTTTAATTTCAATTAGCTAGCTTTTCAGCTATAAGCTATAAGCTTAATTTTACCAAACAGAGCCGATATAAATGAACAAGAGAGAAAAGAGAGAAAGAATTAGGATTAGAGTTACATTAGTATCTTTATATATATATATATATATATATATATATATATATATATATAATGGGCCAATTAAATGGGTCAATGTCCTATATCAACATCCACTAATAATATTTCAAGAGAGAGATTAGGGGTTTCTTGTTATTGTTTTACTAGCGAGTCAGGCAGGCGCGGACCCAAAAAAAAAATGTCTTATGTTATGGTGAGTTTATTAATAAAAGATTTTTACCGCTAAAAAAAATATGTGTCTTATATTATAGTGACTTTGTTAATAAAATATTATTGTTAAAAAAAAATCAAGTGTATTGTTGGTATTATGAAAAATTCACACCAAAAACAATGTATCATCTTTATATAATGTGTATAGAATAGATATAGATAAACCCGTAATTTTATTTTTTTTTGGTATAAATATAAACCGGTAATCTTATAAATTATATTATATTAATTGTTATTGGTTAACATTATAAAATTATTTTACATCATACCGTCAATGTATTATTTTTCTCTTCTTTTTATTAGATTCCCGAATTTCAAGATTAAAATATAATCAGTACATAGTAAATGAAATGCATTAAGTTTGTTTGACATGGCTGTGCTTGGAGTATCTCCACTCAAAAAACGTTAATTTTCTTCATAATACAGTCTATATTTTGATTGATAGAATGATTATTCACCACTGTCATTTTCAAGTTTGGCTTTTGAACCTACGATTGGATACAGTAACTAGTGTTTATTTCACTATTCACAACAAATACATCGTGGAAAAATTAAGTTCATTATCACCATATGACTATATATCCACATATATATGAGGACCATTCTAAACAAATAAATCAAGTAAATTAAATTATCCAGCATTATATTAGGTTAAATCGTGGTCCTATTTTGGTTATTTAATTTGACTTTACATTGTAACTTGTCATTTAAGCAAAAGTATTGACCACATGTTGAAAGCTAATTGTATTTTTGAAAACATGCATGCACAATCTCCTTAAATCTACAATGTCTGTTTCCAAAAGGAAATTAAGGTTGAGATTCATGCATTCAAACCAACAAACAAATTAAACCGAGTAATTAGTTTCAAAATGAAATATATACCTATTTTGCTATAATTTAGATTAATTAATTTCATAACATAATTTTTTTTATCATCAATTTTGTGCAATTATTAGTTCAAAGTCAATTATTGATGATTTCTAATAACTTGGTACATGTAGAATATTATTTTAAAGTAATGCAATTTAGTTTTTTATAACAATCAACTTATGCTTATTATGAATTAAAAAAAAAATCAGTCCCCATAAGCATAACTTAGTTGGTAGGAACATTGCATTATCTTTAGTGTGAATAAGTCGTCCGGTTTTAATCAGACAATTTTTATGCACTAACTGCATCTTAACCGACTGCACTTAATATGTTTTTATTTTTGTTTTTCTCTTATAAATACGGAAAAAGGAGCATGTTCATTTTGGGTGTCCTATATAATAATGAATGATTCATTTATAAAAAAAATCCCAAAATAAACAATGCTATTGAATTTTCTAGTCTCTCATATCTATTAGGGAAGGAAACCATGTGGCAGATAAGTTAACTAATTTAGGACTTGACATTATTGATAGTTTGTGGTTTGATAGTTGTCCTATTTATTTTTAGGATCGACCTTGTTAGTAATCGGTTTGATCCGCCTAATTTTCATTTATCTTAACCTTGGGGAAGGTTGGTGTGTTTCCCCCTCCTTTGTATCTCTCTCGCTTTTTATATTTTATTTCTAGAGGTTGGCCACTTTGGCTTTCCTCCTTTGTTAAAAAAAAAAAAAAAAACCTTTTGAATTTTCAATGCAAGTACATTTTTCAATTGTACTTTTAATTAATAGTACATGCATGACTTCTAATTCAATATATTTTATTTTATATTTATGATAATTGTAAATACTAATACGTAGTAGTTTTTTTTTTTTAAACATTTTGTAAAGACTAATAGTTCATAATAAGGGCATTTTAATTATAAAAAAAATTCCTTCTCTTTTATACAATTTTTATTATTGTGTGTGGAATGATGAAATAAATCCTTTATAGAAACATAGAAGTACTTTTGAAGAATATGAATGATTGGGCCCAAAGGCAGAATGCATGTGATCTAGTTAGTAGTTACTGATCATCAACACTATTTTGGATTACTAACTTGTCCAAGCTGTGTTTCATTCAAGACCAGCCAATATTTCAGGCACCCAGAAAAGGTAACTCACACTGCTATGAAACCAAATGGAAATGGAATGAATTAATGTGTAAAATTTTGTTTCTTTTTTCTCTTTAGTTAAGAAAATAAATCATTTTTTTAAGGTGGAAGGATTTGGGATACCATTCCTTTGGATGGGAGAGTTTTTGGGTCAGAATGAAAAAGACAATCCAATCCAATATAGCAAGGAAACAAGAAAATCTTTTGGGCATATTACTTACCATTTCATTGTTTAGGATGTTCCTATCAAAAACCACCCCCCGGTTTCATTTATGGTTCTGAATTATGAATGATAGTGACTTCTCTCTTTCTTACCATACAGTTACAACCATTATTACTCTTTTGTCTTTTTCTTTCTTTTTTATTTTTATTAAATAGTCGAGTGATGTCAATAAGTTAGTTAATTCAACGGTGATTGATATTGAACATGGTAAGGAAGATTATGATTTCATTCTCCGCAACGGCAATTGGAATAGAGTTGAACCACTTGTTATCAAAACTGACCTGGAAATTATATTAGGCGGTCCAATAAATCAGATGCTGATGGTAAAAAAAAATAGTCAAGTAATGAAAATCACATACATTTAGCAAAGTAAGAATCTAGGTTCGAACTTTCGTTTTAATTATGAACACGTTATTATTATTTTTTTAACTATCAACTAAATTGTAGTTTATTGAATAGTATATTATTTTTTAGAAAATTATATGTGAAATAATTTAAACAGAAGAATGAAGTAGTTTGAATTACATTAATTATTACCCAGTGATGGGTTTGAATCATCTCCAATTTTTCCTCATGTTTTTTTTTTTTTAATCTAAGGGTTGATAAATTACAATTTACAAAGAATAAAAATGAGATAAAATCAATCCTTGAATTAAGAAAAACGTGAGAAAACATGAGGAGAAATTGGAGAGGATCCAAATCCAACGGTGATGGAGAGACACATGTGTATGTATATAAACACATCAGCAACGGAGAAACCCAATTTTGGATACTTAAGTGGGTTTCACGTGTACACATCACTCATTTATAATTTTTTAATAATAGTACCTAATAAGCACTCACTCTCTCCAACTCAACACCTCCTAAAAAAAAATTAATTGAGACCCACAAATAACTCTACATCTCATCAATAACTCTACATCTTTATAAATTTGTCTCACAAAATCATATTAGGTACTATGAAACAGAGAATGCTTATTTTAGAAGTGATACTTATTTGGTACTAAAATGTTTTTTCTCCGATGATAATACTTAATAGATACTATTTCTTATTGAAATAAGTACTACTATTAAAAATGGTCTAATTTGCTGATCTGTTTATGTGACGAGTATACATGAAGAATTGCCACAACCACAAGTGGAATTTTTTTTGTTGTTATACAAACAACTGAACAAGGTTATACATGCGTCTTCCTAGTGTTTTATTTGCTCTATATGATTGACTTGGATACTAAGATAAGATTAAGTTAGGTAACTTTGGGATCGGTGATTACATCTTTTGGATTTATATTTATAAATAAATGAGTTGGATTAACAAGTGTTTTAGGACAATGTTTAAAGAATTTTTTTAAAAAAATGTCTTGAAAATTCAAATCAATTACTTGTTAAAATATCCATTCTAATCTTTGATAATAAGAATAAAATTTACTTTTTAGTTACGTTAAAAGATTAATTAATGTATATAATCTCAGTCATAGATTAGATATATTAATGTATTTAAAAAGTGGATTTTTCTTACATTAAAAATTCAAAGGAGTAATAAATACACTATAGTTTTTTTTTTTTTTTTTATATAAAATACACTACAGTTTTGATATGTTAAATAGTAAGTAATGTACTTCTTATTATAATAAAATAAATTGACTTTTTACTCTCTTTTTTTTGACAAAAATCAATTTTTTGTCTTTTTTTTTTTGATAGAAAATTGATTTTTTGCTTGTATATATTTAGAATCGGGAGTATCTAACGTTTATGGTCCGTTTGGTTGAGTATTTAACATTTATGAATCAATTGATTTAATGTAGTCATCGTTCTTTCTTTTTGGTGTGTTTGGATCACAAAAGAAAGTGAGAGGAAAGAAAGTAAAAGGAAAGAAAGTGAATGGAGAGAAAGTAAGTGGAAGAAGTGAAATGATATTTTAGTTGTTTGGTATAAGAGAAAGTTTCGGAAAGCAAACTCAAAAGTAAGAGAAAAGAAAGATGTATATTTATACAATGACAAAAATAACCTCACAATTTTCTTTGGTTTTATATTTAATTTTTTATCAACTTTAATTAAATTTTAAGTGAACCTTTTATACATTTTTCTTCAATTAATTACAAGAAGAATTTTAACGAGAAAAAAAAAGGCCGCCAATAGCTTTGCACAAAAAAAGTGAGGCTAATAACTTTGTCATGACATTGCATACTACAATTAAACAAATACTTTTTTTATCCTAAAATATAAGCAAAAATTGGTCAACAAAAGTGAAGATATCTAGACTAAATTTTAAACCAAATTCATCAATTTTTATTGACCACTTTTTGCTTATATTTTGGGACGAAATGAGTACACTAATATTTCAATAGGGTTATTTATGTCTTTTTATCCAAAAGTGAACACATCTTCCACTTTCAGTCCATTGTAGAGGGGAAATGAATTTTCAGTGGGTCCCACCATAAACTTTCTTTCCTTCCCTTACCAAACTATGGAAAGTGATTTTTTCCACTCAATTTCTTTCCTCCATCTAATATAGTATTTCCATAGAATCAAACATAGTGTTTGTCTTTCCTCCCTATTTTCGCTCTATCACTAGTTATTACTCTTAATTTTCGAAGCTTATTATGTTCGTTTTAATAAAAAAAAATATTTTAAAATATGTCATTTTAACTTTTTTCTGAACAAGGTCATTTTAACTTTTTAATGTAAATTTTTTAAATAACATCCTCTAAAACATTGTTCCCAAAATAAATATATTTTACTAAACAAAAGTAGTTGACTTTATTTATTTGCTATAAAATTTCTATATTGTCCATTGTGAAAATTTGTACCATAAATATTAAAGTCTTATTGGAATTATAATTAACATTAATTGAGGAGTAAATTATTACTCCTTCCGATTTTTTTTTAAAAAACTTGGTATCCGGCCTTAAGACCGACTAATTTAAGGGGACCAATTTCACTGCCCACTTGCGGGGTGCCCATTTAAAGCTAGAGTTTTTTGTTCTTTATGGAGTTAGACCACCGAAATTGATATCAGGGGGAATCAAACCTGTAATCTTAAGATGAACATATTCCAAGGACCCTAGCCAACACACAACCAACCCAAAGTGGGTTTCCCTCCGATCTTTTTATAAGGAATACTTTGAAATTGAGGGGTAAATTATTACTCCCTCCGGTCTGTTTATAACGAATACTTTGAAAACATTATACAAACAAAGGAAGTACATTGTACATATAGTTATTTTCATTTAATATTCTTATAAATTTAAATATATTTCATTTATACCCTTATTTAATTACTCTTAATTTAACTAACTTACTTATTTTTAATATTCTCTCTCATATTAAACATGCAAAATATTTGAAAATTGGTCAAAGTTTCTTATAATGAGAACAAAAAAATTCACTTTTGTTTTTTATAAAAAGGACAGGAGAGAGTTTTTTTTTTGTGAAATTGAGAATAATTTAAAAACAATTACAGAAAAATAGTCATATTTTGCTTATATTTTAAAGGGCACGTTGTACCATGATATTGGGCACATTTCAACTTTTTTTTTTTTGTTATCATGATATTGATATGAATTTTCCACTATCGTTAGCGATAATTAATCTCTGTCAGAAAACTTGTGGGGAATACAAGTTGCGTTTTCTCATTCCAACCGAATTTTCTCCATACGCATGAGTCAGAAATCAAACACCTAACCAATGAACATTTATTTTTATTTCAAAAATAAAATGATGAAGATAAGAATGATGATGAAATGTGGATGAAGATGTTGGTATGATTGGTGAATTTCTTTATTTTTTAATTAAAAAATATTTTAAAATTAAAATTATTGATAAAAATGATTAATTTGTGTTCATTTCAATAGATAAAGAATCTAAATGTGACAAAATAAATATAAATGATTAATATGTTACAGTAGTAGAAATAAATAAGATAAAAGATATCTAGTATAATTTTGACTTTATTTTAAGGGTCTTGCTAAACATTTTAATTTGTAATGTGTTGACTTCACATTTTCATAAAATTTTAACAAAAATTTACAATTTAAAATGCTTAAAGATTGTCCCGAAAATATTGTTTAACATTTTCCTTATTTTAATAGTTTTGTTAACTAGTGTTTTTGCGTCACTTGTTATGAAATTAAAGCATTAAAATAAAAAAAAAAATACTCTTTTCAATATAAAATTTAAGGGACACTAATTAGTATTCCGTCCGTTCCTTTTTACTTGTCGTTTTAGAAAAAATAATAATTAAGAAAGTGTATTTTTTCACATTATCTTCCTATTATACCCTTATTTTAATTCACCAATAAATTTTATTTTTTTTGTACACACTTTCTTTTTCCAATAAATTTAATATATTATGTACCAAACAAAGAAAATTAATATCTTATGTACCAAAAAAAATAAAAAAATAAACTTTAGTTTTCCAATTATATATTAAATCTTTTACGGTTTAAACAAATATTTTTAAATATTTGGAATTTACATCAATTATAATAGACAAAATATAACTTTAAATTATAAAAACGATAAGTAATTTAAAACAATTTTTTTCCTAAATGACAAGTAAAAAGGAACGGAGAGAGTATTATAACCATTTTTTAATTAGTGTTTTAGAAGCATTTTTGTTTTGTTTTGTTTTGAAAACTTGGTATCTGGCCTTTATGAACGACTAATCCAAGGAGACAAATCTCACCGCCCACTTGTGGGACCTCATTTAAAGCCAGAGTTTTTTGTTCCGTATGAATTTAGTCCACCGAAATTGACACCAGAAGAAATCAAAACTAAAACTTTGAGACGAGCATACTCCAAAGACTCAAACCAACATTACTTAAACGCATTAGTTTTCATTAGATCGCTTAATCTTATTTAAAGGTCATCTCTAACATATAGTGATTCCAATCCTTCTGATTGGAAGAGCTATGTACAGTGTAATTTCCTTTATTAAAGAATAAAATTAAGGTTGGTAATGAAATAAAGAGAGCAGGCAGGTATAGTATGATAAGACAGTGATAGATAGAGTATGTAATGTATCGAGGAAGGGAAGGAGAGAAGTAGTCAACTGCGGGAACACACACAGGGCTCGAGAATGACAGACCAACAAAGACAGAAACACACACACACGCGAGATAAAGAGACAATTATTGTTGGTTGGGTTCGGTTGGGGACTCACTCACTCGCTCATTATTACTATCATTCCTTCTCTTCTCTTTTTGAGTTATTCATTCATTCAAAGTTTACTTGTAGGAGGAGGAGGAGTGAGTAAATCATACTACTGCACTACTATATGCCTAGACCTACTTTTCGTTGCACATTCTTAATTTAGATTTGAGTGGTTCAAAACTTCAAATAAATAATATGATGTTTATAAGTCATGAATAATATTATAACGTATATAAATTTAATAAAATTTATTTATTGGATTGAAACTTTTTATAATGTAGAATTATTTATAATTGTTTTTAAAGAAATTAAAAATTATTTGATATGTTATTGAGTTTTATCAAAATTAACAGTTTTTAATAAAAATCCATAAATTATTAATTTTGATGGGTCTGAAAAAATCTATAAAATGATTTTCAATTTCTTTAAAAATAAATAAATTATAAATGAATTATATGATATACCTGAATCCTACAATAGATTTTATAAAATTCTTATTCGTTATAATATTATTCATGACTTGTGCATCATGCATAATTTAAATCACTTAAGTTAAGACATAACCCTTAAGTTAATAATAATAATAATAATTTATTATTATTATTATTATTATTATTATTATATATTTTTAGTGTTCGTAAAATATTATATGTGCATTAATAGATTAGTAATAGATTGTGATATTTTTGTGTGTAAGGCCCTTTGTTCAAATCCTTAGTAGCGTTCTTTCCTGAAATTTTATTTTCTAAAAATTATGGATTTTCTTAAAATTAAAAGTAAAAAATTGAAGATAGATGAGTATAATTGTCATCTCTTTACTCTATCCGTCGTGGATTTTCTTTTTGGATATTCATTGAAGATAAATGAGTATAATTGTCATCTCTCTCTCTCAATTAAATAGGCTAGTATCTATAATTTTACTTTTAAAGTGAACAAGAATATCAATGATCAAATCTTAATCTCTGCCTATTACATGTAATGTTTCTACTAACTGAATTATTCTCATGGAAACAATATAATTGTATCTCTAAACACATAAAAAATAATATAAAATTTACTACATAATACCATGTATGAGAGAGAGAAAGAAAATATTTTTTGAATAGTAAAATAAATAAAATTGTCTCATAGTTGTGTTGAAAAGTATGAGTTGAAAAAAAAACTCCTCTTATTTTGTTCAATCATATTACCCATTTTATAATAAAACAATTTAAAAATTAGGGAAAATTGTTGGTGTATAAATGCGAGTTAAAAGTCTTACATTATATGAAAAATTGGATGTTGAACAACATATATATAAATCACATGACTCGTGTACATATTATCTTGAGGTAATTTTTTCATGATATTTTTTTAGTCTAATGTGATCGATGATCCTCAAACTCTTGTTATAACACAACAATGGGGTCCTATGTGTACAAGTTGAGACTTATTATATTCTCCTCTCTTAATTAGTACTCTTGTTAGTACTCCTCTACTCTATATTGTACGATTAGTACTCATCAACTAAGACAACATATATCATATATATATCAGCATGATCAATAAAGTATTACAACATCTATTATATATGCAGGTGGATTTGATTATGATGAGAAAGGGAAGTGTCTATATCCGTAAAAAAGAAAGAGAAATGCCCTATATAGTCTACGTTGAACCAATGATTAAAAATAAGTTGAAATTGTATTTGACTTGCACATACTAGAAAACTAAAGATGACTCATATCACATGGATTGAAATAATGAACACTAAGCTTTTGAATTCATTTATGGTGTATTAAACCATCTTCAATGGGGTGAGTTTTGCTCAATAAGAATAGGGCTTAGTACTTATTGGTGTGGTACTTATTGGTGTGGAGTAATAAAATAACTTGAATACTTATATTGATCTAGAGTACTACTCTCTCATTCTCATATTATAAGTAAAAAAACAAAAATTCAAACTTATAAGAAAAAATAAAACATTATAATTTGAAATATGATATTTTGTATTTTTTTTGAAATAAATTTCAAAAGAAATATTTTTGTTTATTGATTATGGAAAAAAGAAAAGAAAAAGTAAATTAAATGCAATTTATATTTAAATTCATAAGAATAAATAAAAATAAATCTTGAAAATTGATAAAAGTTGGTTTTTTTTCTTATAATTTGGGACAAGGAAAAATGATTTTTTTTTGCTTATAAATTAGGACAGAGCGAGTACTACATCGCAAACACTTTTTTTTTCCCTATAGAACCCGCAACTTTTTTTCATTAAAATAAGTCTTTCAAACATATGATGTGTAGCTGTCAAGTGGATCGGCCTGACCCGCCTCGGCCGATGGGTCAACACATATAAAAGGTCTTTAGTGGGGTCGGCCCATTTGCTTCGTGGTCTGCTAAACTGAGCCCGACCCAATTAGTAATGTTCCATGTGGTCTAATGAGTCGGCCCTACTAATTTTCATATTATTTTATTTAAAAAAATGCAATAGCCAATAAAACTACATATCACATAAATTATCTATACATCTATATCTATATCTATACATAATATAAAGAGGATACATTGTTTTTAGTGTGAACTTTTCATAATACCAACAATACCCTTTGATTTTTTTATCTTTTATTAACAAACTCACCCTAACATAAGACATGTAAGTTTATTTTTAGTAGCAAAAAACTTTTATTAACAAACTCATCTATCATATATATACATCTATTCTATATATATACATCTATTCTACACTATATATAAAGATGATACATATGAGTTTTTTGGTGTGGATTTTTTATAATACAAAAAATACCCTTGATTTTTTTTAATAGCAACAAAAATCTTTTATTAACAAACTCACCATAACATAAGGTACATTTTTTTAGTAGCAAAAATCTTTTATTAACAAACTCAACATAATCTAAGTCATATCTTTGTTTTTGGACCGTGCATGTCTAACCCGCTAGTTATTTATAAAATACCTCACGAGGTCAAGTCATCCCTCATATATTTTATTAAAAATATTTATTTGTATTGAATCTGCATCAATCATATATTTCAACTGAAATTTTTACTTAAAAATAACGACATTGTTCATCATTAAAATTAATTTTAAACAATTTTAAACTATTAATCCACCTTACACATCTAAAATTGGGTATATGTCTCACTATCATATGAATACTATTGACAACAAATTGGTTCATTGGGTAGTCTATTCTATTTCCCTAGTCATAGTTACCTATACCTGTTCCCTAAAATTCATATAATCCATAATCTAATATAACCCGAAATTTAACCTCCACTGCTTGTTCTACTGCTAATTGTTCATCCAACTATATTTCTTATTCTTATTTGGAGTTAGTCCAAATGGATAGCTGTTGACACACACATAATTCATACGTAAAACGAGACTGTGTGTAGCAATATATACCTGCACATGATATCCGCATAGATATATAATTCCAAAAATAAAAACAAAATTTCCACGTCAAATGATGATAAATAAATACGTTATATTTTTCTGTGTATTATTGATAGAGGGCTGATACTGGAACACACTCATGTTGACACCATAGCGACACGACGGACCTATGTTGCATGGTGTGTGGGCTTAGCAAGACGTGTCTGCGTTTTAGGAGGCTCTGTGCAAAATATAAAAGTAGTCCCTTAATAAAATAATATATTTTTTTTTTTAAAAAATTGTTGATTTAAATTGCATATAATATATAATAACTATTATTTTAGGGCCTAAAAATTAATCTATTAATATACATATGATATTTTATAGGTATAAATAATATATAAGTAATATTATGGGACCTCAAAATTTTGAGTTGAGACCTTCAAAATTTTGAGGCCCGATGCTGTCGCACACCCCACACATGTGTGGAAAACGCCTCTGGGGCTTAGACCCACACTATATTTTAAACAATTTTTTATATGTATTCATGTATATATTATTTATTTGATACATTTATTTTATTGAATGAAAGTTTGATTAATTTTCTTGGCCTACTCAGTAAAAATATAAACACTGGGATGCATCCTTTGATATTGGTTTCATTTTTCTTCATGAGGCTTCTCTTTAGCAACATCACGGTTCTTCAAAATTGGTTTGTAAACAATTAACTTTTGGGTTTTGATGATAATAACGTATTAAAAGTACAAATTGAATTTGTTGATGTATGTTCAAGTGTGCGGGATAATACACTAAAATTCTTATGAAGAATTATGACTTTTATATGTCAAAGAACATATAAAGAGTTGAAGGCCAAGTTATGAAGAAGCTTAAGTCCTGAAGATCGGATCCTGAAGACATGAGAACCCGAAGTGGTCAACCCTGAAGTGTTGACTTATGAGGTCCCATAACCTGAAGTCAAGTCTGAAGTGACACGTCAGTATCATAAGCCAGTGTACTGTCACTTATAGAGTCAGAACCAAGTTTGTCTTATCTAATCCTGCAGAACTGAACAAAGACCTTTTGGAGATTGAGATTAAACGACTACTACTTATTCTAGCAATGGATTTCAAATGTCCAAGCAACAATATTATCCATTTGAGGCAAATCCCAACGTCCTTCTTAAAGCTTCTCCAATGACTCGAAGCTTCTTCAATGTCTCCCACACCCATGCCTATATAAAGAGCTAAAGACTTGAAAAAACTTAAGACTCTGCGCGCAATTTGAAAGAACTCAAACTCTGTCAAAACCTAAGCACATCATTGACACTTAGAATTTCTTATAATTTGTTGTATCTTAGAAATTTTTAATAAGAGTATTTGAGTCTTGATTTGTATTGTATTGTTTGTACCTCTGATTGTATTTAGAGTACAATAACACATCTAACAATTCTTGTTTGAGTTAGTCTGTGATAAGTCTCTTGCTGAAAGATTTGATCATTTGGAAGTCTCATTCTGTATGATTGAGCAAAGAGAAGTCTTTTTCTTATTGATAGAGCAAAGTAACTCTCTTGTTGTGTACTTCAGCATTTGTAATCTTGATGATTATATATAGTGAACTCCCTTAGAAATGCAATAAAATTTGTAGAATGAAAATGTTGTAGTGCAAGGGGACTAGACTACTCTCAATTTGTGATAGAAATTAATATAAAATTTCTTTGTGTTGCCTTCTCTTTACTCTTGATAAATTTAATTATGCTGCAAACTCTAATTCAGTACCCATATTTGACCATCTTCAGAACCTTCAGAACCTAATATGTCTTGGGTTAAAAAGATGAAAAAGTTAACACAATTCAACTTCGTCCCCTTTTTTGTGTTTTTCTCACCTTCACTCTTTCTCATCGGTATCCATCTTATTTCCAAAGTTGCCTACGTCATCCCATGAACCAACAATACCCAAATTCGGGGTCTGTTGGTCCACTCTTTGTTTCATCGCCAAGTCGTTAGCATGAACATCCTCCACTTGCACTAGTTGCTCAAGAACTGCTACTACAGAGATGCTAGGGATTTTCTCTCCTTGGAGATTTATAACATCTTCTATACTTAGTGTTTTAAAAACCGGACCGGTCGATCGAACTGGAGGTAAACCGATCTGGTCTGGTTCTTGTACCGGACATGCTAATGAACTGGTGTGGAAACCGGAATGAACCGGAAAAACCAGCGAACTGGCGGTTTTTTGAACTGGCCGGTTTATTTGCAAGCACATTTTTTTAATTTTTTTTTACGCTTAATTTTTTTTATGCTTTTTTTTTCTTCTTTTTTTACGCTTTTTATTTCTTTTTTGTTACAGTAAACAACATATGCAGAACGGATGAAATTGTTTTGAAACGAAACAAATTTCACTTGATATCAAAAGCACAACAAGAAATAACATTGGATAGGGCAAAACTAATAACAATAAAAAAGAAACAAATGCTTGCTCAAAATTATTAACCGATTAACCGATTTGAATATTCCAAGAAGAAAGTAACAATTTCATCCCATAAACTGAAATCCATAGATCAATCACCGAAAAGGTCTAACCTTAGCTAACAAAATCAATATTAGGCATGTTTGAAAGAAGAAAAAAAAAACCAGTAAGATGAAAAAGAGAGAGAGAGAGAGAGAGAGAGAGAGAGAGAGAGAGAGAGAGAGAGAGAGAGAGAGAGAGAGAGAGAAGAAGAAGAAGAAAGAAAAGAAAGAACAAAGATCTGACTAAATATATAATGAGGAGAAAAGAATCAAAGAAAAGAGAGAAAAAAGGAAGAAAAAAGTGTAACAGATGGAGGAAGAGAGAAGATAGAGCCGTTGTGCAAGTAGGTTGTGTAACAGGAGTAATGAAATTTCAATTTTAGGGTTATAACTTTTATTTGGGTTTTTGGGTCAACAAAACTAGGTAAATTAATAGCTCAAAGTATTATAAAAATGCTACTTTTCTTTTTAACCAAATAAAAAAAAATCAAGTATATTTGACATACAATTTTTTTTGGTAAGATATACAATTAGTATTATTTATTCTTTTAAAACCTATAAACATAATTTATTTGTATATGACATTCTTTATATAAAATTTTATTTATTATTATTAGTGGTATATGTCCTTGTTTTATAGAATTTATGGCATTATTTTTATGAAATTTTCATATTTTTTATACTTTTTTAAAGACTGAGTTATCCGATTCAATCGGTTTACTAACTATATAGTCTTATCATAGAGACCGGTTCATTCCATCGGTTTAATCCGATTTGTCAGGTGGTTCGACCAGTGACCCAGCCGATTCGATTATCGGTCCGGTTTTTAAAACACTGTCTATACCACATTAAATTCTACCTCTTTAGCTCTTATAATATCCTCAATAAGTGGATCTTCATCTGTCGCAACTTGATTGCATCCTTCTGCAACCGTTACTGCTGCATAAGGCATAACAACATGCCGCACTTTTCGATTGTGTGCTAAACTCAAAAAGTTTTTTTTTTGTTTGTGAAATTTGATACTTGCAATTCTTAAAAGAATACTCAATAATTTGACGTGAGTTACAGAACGGGAGAAAATTCTCATATTTAACATCAACGTAAACGTAAAAATCAAAGTCATCCTTTTCAACAAGGATTCTTTCAACAATCTTCTCATAGTTTAAAGCTTATAAATTCACATGTTCTCTCTCAATTTTACCTTTGTTAGCTTAGCTTCCTTGAATTTTTTTTAATGTTAATCAACATATGCTTTATATGTCATTTCATTATTATTATAAACTAGTTCAAATATTTTCTTACAAAAATGTATTCATTCAATTTTTTTTTTTTTGAAGTTATGTAATCCATTTCTTTTTAAGTGTCGTTTTAATACAAAGTTTTCCAATTCTACCCTTATTTAATCCATCATTTACTTTCTCTTTTCAAATAAATTTAGCATATACATTCTTCTCCTTTCCATTTAATTTTATGGAAAATGTGAAGTAAAATTATTGAAAAATAAGGGTATAATTGAAAAATTATACCTTAAACTATCAAAACAACACACTTCTAGAAAATTTGCTTTTAGGAATCGATTTAGTCACCAAATTAGAGACCAAAATTTCGAGCTTCAAAGTCAAAAAGTATTCGATCGCTAAATCGGTTGCTACATTATTATAGAGACCGATAACTAACGACCAATATTTCGGTCGCTTTAGAGACCGATAATTGACGAATGCTTAATTTATATTATAAGACAATTTATTTTTTTTATTAATTCAGTAATGAACTTCATTCAATTGTTAACCGTTCGTTGTTTATAAGTAAACGTTACATTTTAAATTTATTGAACAACTGATGTATCTAGTCTATTGTTCAATGAATAAAAAATGTAACTTTTACTTATAAATAAAGTCGGAGAAAGTAGGTAATATTTCGAGTTTCATATTAGACAAATTATGTAATGGGCTCATATTTTTTTTGGGTGATATGATGAGCTCATCTTTAAATAAATTGTTTATAATAGTTCGAGTGCAATTCTAACGACAAACATATATAATAAGGGTTCTGCTAACTAGTGTTCCCGAAATATTAGTTAAGAAATTAAAAAAATAAATTTTGCATTGAAAACAACATCGTTCATATTTCAAACATATTAGTTAAATTTTAAATAAATGTTCATTAACCTTTTAGTCAAGATGTTTAACTTAAATGTTAATTCATATTTCAACATTGTTAATTTATTTTAAATGTTTTTTTTTAAGAAAAAAATATTTTATTTTAAATGTTAATTAACACTACATGTATTTAAAACTTTTTTTTGACACACATTTATTTAAAACTTAAAAAATAAAATCTTTACCAAAAAAATGAAAAAATCTTATCAAAATAAAAATAATTCGTAGCTACAGAACAAAAAAACTATTTAGAAAAATTTAATTATTTATTAAAAAAAGAAAAGAAAATAAAATGGAAGTAAAAAACATAAACTAGTGAGCAGGAAAGGGGCAATGTGTCACGAAAAGCAGCGGGTTTTCCGGTGCAAAGGACGAAAGACACAGAAAGCTGTTTTTTACGACACGTGGCAAATACTACACCGTTGAAATTTCTTAAAATTTTCATCATCCACCATTCATTAAGATATTACAAGTGAATAACAACAACATTCATTCATTCCATGGATCCAAATCCAATCCAACATTGATAGTTGAAGAGAGAGAAAGAGTAGTTAGTTAGTACTAGTAGTATGAGTGTGTAGTGGTTTTGTCATTGTATGAAGTTAACCACGCAGGATTCAGACACAAAAGGAGCAACTGCTCAGAACTAAAAAAAAAGAGAGAGAGTGTGTGTATGACTTTGTTTGCAATTGCAAAGTCATTAATGAATTTTATTTATTAATAATAGTAATAAATCGAAGGAAGAAGAAATTCAGAGTGTTGCAGAGAGAAAGAGAGAGGCATGGCGGCGTTTGCAGTGCAGAGATAGCTGTAAAAAGACTGTGGTACTGTTCCTCCTTTATTATTATTAATTAATTAATTAATTAAACTATTATTTATTTAAAATATAAATAAATATTTATTTATACAGAAACACACAAGTTATTACACAGAGAAAAAAGCAAGTAAGAAAGAAAGGTTGAACCTAAGCTTAGGTGGGAGGAAGAGAAGAAGTGAAGGAGTGAAATTGAAAGCGTAATTAACGCTGCTGCTGCTGTCCGACACTGTTTAAGCCGTCTGTCTGTCTGTGTTTCCATCCTTTCCTTCCTTAACCTCAATTACTCTCTCTTTCCCCCCAACCACAACGGTTACAAGGAGACATGTTTTCAATTTCTCTGTGTTTTTTTGTGTGTTGAGACGCACGCACACACAAATCCCAATTCATTCTTCAACTCAACTATTTATTTAATTAAATTACCTCTTCATTTTCATTATTTCTCTATGTTCTTAACAAACAAAACAAAAAAACCGATTTAGGTTTTTGATATGGAAATTGAGTCCAAAATATTAAAGTACTACTTATTAGGGTTAAAATTGTCAAAAAAATGGCTGGTTTATTCTCATTAGGAGGCGGAGGAGGTGGAGGAAGAGGAGGAGAATCAAACCAACAAGGTCATCAGCAAGGTCAAATTACTCCACAAGAAGCTCTACTTTGGTACAACAAAAACGACGACGTTTCATCTTACAGAGGAAATTTAGAATTATGGAACCAACAGCAGCAACACCAGCACCACCACCAGCAGCACCAGAACCAACAACAAGAAGAGGATATGCATGGTGTTAACGTTGCAAGGCCGTTCTTTTCGCGAGATCTCTATGGATTAGGAGTGGGACCCAGTAGGGTTTCATCAGATGATCATTCATCACCAAGATCAGCAGCTGCTGCTTTTAATATGACAGTAAGGTCATCAGCTGGTGGTGGTGGTGGTGTTGTTGAAGGAATAAGCTGTCAAGATTGTGGTAACCAAGCTAAAAAAGATTGTACTCACATGAGATGTAGAACTTGTTGTAAAAGCCGTGGTTTTCATTGTCAAACTCATGTTAAAAGTACTTGGGTACCAGCTTCAAGACGCCGTGAACGTCAACAACAATTAACTTCATCATCTTCTTTACAACAACAACAACAGCAACAGAGAGATATTTCTAAACGACCTAGAGATTCTCTTGTCCCTACTCGCAATTTCCCTTCAGGTACTACTATATATGAATGAGATGATCGATGCATTTCATAGTTGTCTTTTGTTTTTTTGTTATGATGATGATGACACTGCTCTGCTACTATATATATATGTGATATGTGTTAATCATAAACACTACCAGTTTCCGTGATTGAATCTTTTCAGTATTGTATGTTAAGAGAGTGAGTGGTGAAATAAAGGAAAGCGAAAAAACAAAGAGAGAATCTTTTTGTTTATAGAGAAGAAAGAATTCTCTGAAAAAGATGGACAAAATTTTGGAAGTATATCTGCTAACAATCCAACCGTATCGATTGCGTGTTCAATCTCTCTAAAATCTATCACCATACTTTCATATCTATCTATCTATCTATCTATTAGTAACTTTATTTTATCTTTTACTAAAGTTTTTTTTTTTTTTTTTTTTTTGAATTTTTGAAGAAACCCTTTTTCTTTAGTGAAAAACAACACTGTTTTTTTAGTAGCACTGACGAAAAAGATGGTCAGGGAAGGGAAGAAAGAAACTGTTTTTTCTTCCTCTTTCTTAGCACATTCCCTCTCTCTTTCACATCCACATGTTATTCTTAATTTCTTACCTCACTCACTAACATCATTTTCTTTGTGATTCTCTAATTCTGTGTTTACATTATTCTAGAATAATATTCTTTGCTAGTTATAGTAATCTTTTTGCATTCTGGTGTTAACTAATTACCATTACATATAGTCAAATAATATTATTATATATATAGTAGTATACTAGTATGTGTCTAATGGATTTTTTTTGTTTGTTTTGTTAACAAAAATAAAGGGTTAGAGGAAGCAAATTTTCCAGCTGTGGTTAGTTCTCCAGCAGAGTTTAGGTGTGTAAGGGTTAGCTCAATTGATGAGGCAGATGATAGGTATGCATATCAAACGGCTGTAAACATTGGAGGGCATTTGTTCAAAGGAATTCTCTATGACTTTGGTCCAGAAACTAGTAGCAACAATAACAACAATAATAATTATAATAGTAGTAATTACATGATTGGGGAGACTTCAGGTGGAAGCGGTGTTGGTGTCGCTCAGCCGTTGAACCTAATCACCGACTCTGATGTCACTGTTGCTGCCTCTTCAGGGGCACTTGTTGATCCTTCTTCATTGTATTCGGCTGCTGCCCCGATTAATGCCTTCATGACGGCTAGTGGTACGCAATTCTTCCCTCGCCCGAGATCTTGAAAACAAAATTGAGAAGAAAGAGGAGTTATTATGGGGATCATGGAGTATATATATTATCCCACATATATACTTCTCTTTCACCAAAATTTGTGTTTTCAATCATTTGATCATGACATTGTTGTTGTGGCCTTGTAGTTGAGGTAAATTTGACACACATATTGAAGTAGTAGAAGAGATTATATTAAGGATGGTTGATTTTTGTGCAATTATCAATGCTTAGATCAAAATATATTTATTTTTCTCCTCCTTGAAAAACTAGCTTACCAAAGCTAATGTTTCTTTCCATGTGTACTATATAATGGACTTCTATATGGTTCTATTGTTTAATCTAGTTTAATTTAGTGTAGTAGTGTGTGTCTTCTTTTGATTAATTTGCACTATTTTATAAGGATTTTTAATTCTTTTCATGTTGAATTTTTAATTATCATATTGAGGTAATTCGTGAATATTAAGGAAGCTTTTTGTTATTTTAAATAAAATTATTTATATTTTTTTATAATATCATCAACTAGTTATCATCTTATTTAAAAAAGGCATCTAATATGGACGAGTCCAAAGATGGACCTAATTATTCTTAATAATGTATTCCATTGTTTTTCCTTTTTATTTCATATAAAATTTATTTATTTATTAAAAATGATAATAATTTATCTTTGAATCATTTTTTAGATGTCCATATTCGATTAACTCTTTATGTAACATATTTTTCTATCTGCTATATAGAGTCGGAAATAATGTTGACAAAAGAAATGAAGATACTCACACTGTCTTTTTTTTGAATCAGATACTCACACTGTCTTATTATAATTAGTACTAGTCTGGATTTAAAATTATCAAAAGTCAAAATATGTTTGGTTCAAATTTGATCCAAAAAATAGTACATTTTTACTTTTCTTTTATTTAAGTCTAGAGGGATATCTCATTTGTAATATGTGTTTGTCTCAAATTAATTACTACTATCATTTTTAAAATACTTAATGTTTTTAGAATACTATTAAAGTATTTATTGTCTTTGTTCACTTAGTACTATATTTTTATTTACTGTATATCAATCAACTAACTATTCCACTAAGCCACTAGGTTTGGTTTAGTGATAAGGAGTTTGGGTAGTACGTTATAGGTCCTGGGTTCAATCTTCAGCTCACTGTAAACAAAAAAAAAAACTAACTATTCCACTAATTATAGTAATTTATAAATATATTTTAATAAATGAAATCAACCCAACTAATTATTTTTTTAGAAAATCATGCACAACTCAAATTAAACATCGACGGGAGAATAATATAAAAACTTCCTCAAAAAACTAAAATTAAAAAGATCTCAAAAAAGAAAAGAAAGAACCAAGATATATATTTATTTCAATTTTTTGTAAATGACAAATAATATTATATAAAAACGAAAAGAGGACAAAACATTTATTTCTAATTGGTTTTGAATTTTGAAGCTAGTTCTAGCTAGTTACCTTTTCACTGTTTACCTTGGTGCTTGCTAGCTGGGTTTGAAACTGAACTGAATACACGGTTTTGATCTTTATTTGAAGGGTCTTGTTAACATGTGCCCTAAGGGCACATGTTAAGATATACCAAAATAGAAATTCAACATTTAATGATACAAGAAATTTAATGCTTCAAAAGTCAAAATGCACAAATTAGCATTTAATAATTTCTATTTTTGCATCCTTAACATGTGCCTTAAGGGCACAAGTTAACATTCTCCTTATTTGAATTTGGATATTTGGAATAATAGAGAGAAGTTTTTGTATTCCAACCATGCACAAGTAAGTATTCATTGGATTTTAATATTTGAAAGATATATATATCCTCTTCCCATGTGATGATACTGTAAAAATTCCATTATATGTAACTTTGCATAGACGTCACGTTCAATTTAAAACGGGAAATATTGCTTTTCAATTGTGTGTGCTCATATTAAATGCTCATGCAGGAATATTTATATTTATTTATATATATATATTGGAATTGGAATAATATAAAGTTAAACTCAAACAAGTAAAACAAAAGGAAAGACTAAGATTTTTGAACTTTCCATAACATTATTCTGATTTGTGAGGAAAAATCCTCTCTCCTCTTCTTCATGAATGGCCTCTCATCAATTTTTATATACTTTATGATATCTGTGCTAAGACATTTCACTATACTGTACATGGTTAATGGTTTAATACATACTATAGTACCCTTTTTATACATTCTATAGACACTATATTTACATTATTAGTTTATGAAAAGTCAACGGTTGTGAACCACGTATTGGCCATTTATCTATATAAATTAAGATTTCATTTTTAATAGAACTTGCAGATTTTATGGATTGACAATTGACTAGCGGAAGAAAAGGGGAGAAAATGATGTGAAAGAAAAGAAAGAAAAAAAAATCCAAAATTTATACTACGTATTCACTCCATCTTATAATAATTGATTTATTTGAAGTTGTTTTTAAATAATGTCCCTTTCAATATTTAAGGTGATGTTTGCTTTTTTATTTAATTGTATTCTTTAAATTAATGTTACAACCTTCAATTTAATAGTATACTAGTATCTCTCACTTATTCAAAAGCATTCAATATCTTTCACTTTTTATTTGTGTGGTAATAATAAAAACATTAATAAAAAAATAATAAAAACATTAATAAGGGTAATGCATAAGTAGAATAATTTTTCTATATATTTTATTATGCAATTTTTTAATATATATATATATATATATATATATATATATATATATATATATATATATATATATATATATATATATATATATATATATATGTATGTATCAAATGATCAAATAGATTGACCATTGTGGAACAAAGAGTATACAATATGTATTTCTTTGTAATTTAATATATTGTATGTGTATTCTAATAAGGCCAGCCTAAGGGTCAAACAATCTAAATAAGGATTGTAAGCCTCAATTTTGAGTAAAAAAAAGACTTCAAAAAAATTTAATTTAGTCATAAACATATCATATGATAAATAATTTTGTTAAAAATAAAATAAAAAATGATATGCTTTAAAAATATTTTTCTTGTTTGCTTAGTCAAATTGAGTGTCTCATATCCTTCTTTACAAAGGTTTATTTATTTATTTTTTGACAAACGTAAAGGTTTATTTCTTAAACTCTCCAAAATCTAACATTTATAATTTATTTTTATAAATCTTATATTACTTGGTAAAACCTCATTACTATTTTTTTTTAAAGGTTTACTTCTTAAACTCTCCAAAATCTAACATTTATAATTTATTTTTATAAATCTTATATTACTTAGTAAAACCTCATTACTATTTTTTTTACTTTAGACCTCTATACATGTTGGATTGACCGTGTATTCATATGCACTTGTCTCTTCTACATAAGTGAAGAGAAAGGCATGGAAACAAGCCTAGCTGGCCTAAATAAATAATTGTGTGTTTTTTCCAATTTGCCTCCTTTGATGAAAAGTTTCTGTTAGGACTTGACTACTTATGCATCAATATGACTTATTATTCTTGGATTTGACACTTCATGTTGTCTTTTGGGATAGTCTTGTTAAGATGATGTTTAACATTTAAAAGCTATTTTTTTCTAATAAGTTATTTAGTTGCTATAAATTAAGGGTCCGTTTGGTTGAGCGGAAAGAAATAAGAAGGAAAGAAAATTACGGATTCTAATAGATGAATGTGGACTAACTTTTGTCAAAGTTCATCCATTGAAATCCGTAATTTTCTATCATTCCTCTTTCTTTCCGTTCAACCAAACGGAGCCGAAAGCTTTGAGATGAATAAGTGGAGTATTCAACGTTAAAATTCTGACCACTATATATATTATGCGATGTTTCTATAAACTAATTACAACGATATATTTAAAACATATTAGTACTACACACATATTTATCGATTTACATTTTTATCTATCATGTACGTCATGTGAAAAAGATATTTATTACGAGATGAAAATTCTTTAAATAAATTTTAATTACTTCTTTTTTTGATTAACAATATCTCAATTATTTCAAGTGATTAGTGTTTGTAGTTTTTTTTTTTTAGCTTTCACCGTCAATTTAATTTAGTTCGGAAGTCAGTTCTGGCATCAAGTTATTTCAGCCCTTTCCCGGTCACAGTTGCGGAGATCGAATTGTGGTCCTCTCTACTAAGTTCAGCGTCAATCATCACTGAACCAATTAATAATTGGTGATTAATGATTGTAGTTGTACATGCAAAATATCTTTATTTACATTTTCATTTGTATGAACTACTCCAAATAAAGCAGGTTGTCTTGATTTGTATACTTTGTATTGTAAGTGATTGGTGGAGATTCACTACTCAGTACTCACTAGCATGCATGATGATGTCATAGTTATTATTGTACATTAGATATTTATATTATAGAATGATTGCTTTCATGTCTTTATATGCAGAAGGGTGATCTAACAAAAGAATCTACATATTTGGATAATATCTTGAATATATAGTGAATGGTTAATCAGCTTTTAGGATGAATTGTTCGAGAGAATTCGAGTTTGATTTCTAGTAAAAATAATTTTTGGTCAAATTATACTTATCTGGCAGACCGTGCTGTGAATTATCAGACTCGTTCCATGGAAATCAGAATGTTAAAAACTAAAAATAAATATTAGAGCTTGAGGGAAATAAGAATTTATGCGTTATATATACTCTCCTTCCCAATGATGAAATAATTGAATCACTTTACCAATTTACTAGAGACGTGTGTGAATGATGGTGACGATCTCCCATATTCTCCACTTCAAATATTTCCTCTTTTCATGGATTCCTCTACTTCCTTGTGCAGCAAAAAATAGAATACAAATCAAATTGTTTCACGAGTAGGTTAATTATACTCCACCTGAAACTTTAATAGTACGTTGATCACTTGATAAAAATCCTTTTCTTTCTTTCAAAAAAAGAACATAATCTGTTTAGAAATTAATTTTTTTTTATAGAGTAGAAAATAATTATTTATTTTCAAAGAAACAAGAAATAAAGTAGTCGAGTTATACAAAATAAAACTGTCCTAGAGGGGAATCGAACTCAGAACACAAGACACTATAAATTTTGGACTAGAGCACACACCACCAAGCCAATGAATCTATTATGTTTATTTTTCTCCTAAATAATATATTACCAATATTTTTAATGTTGGGCCTAAAAAAAAAGAGGCCCTTAAAAGTTTGGGGCCCTGGGTTGGAGGCCTGGTTGCCTTGCCCCAAAACCGGGCTTGTTCACAAATTAAATGAGTAAACTATCGAATACCCTCCTGAAATTTTAAAATTCGTCAAATACCCCCCTGGAATTTGGAAATAGGCAAATATCTCCCTGAAATTTTAAAAAGTCAATCAAATTGCCCCATGCGTGGACTCTGACTGGTAGTGTCATGGGGCAATTTGATTGACTTTTTAAAATTTCATGAGGATATTTGCCTATTTCCAAATTTCAGGGGGTATTTGAAGAATTTTAAAATTTCAGGGGGATATTTGACAGTTTACTCCAAATTATATTCTATGATTGATTGAACAGTAGCTAGCATAATTCTAAATTGTGGCCCGCAATTGAAATTGCACCGTAATTTAAAGAAGTTAGAGGTCTATACAACAATATCATGAACTATAATTGGAGGTGGTGGGTCGGATTAAACGTTTGCATATAGCTAAAGCTCCCACATGCGCGGTAACATATGCATCTCGTTTTCCACAAACCATCTACGATATTAGTCACTGAAAGGAGTCCACAATCCATACAACTCAATAGATCGAAGCAGAGGAGCGCAACTTCCTACCTTCTGGAGGACGGATGTAAACAAGGGAGGGACTGAGCGGGCGAACCTACCTTGTTTTACCCTATCGTTTGGCCGGCACCTCACTTGAGTTCCCTCCCTTCACTTGCTTGTCCTACTGCAGTGGGAGCTCATATGTAAGGAGTGTACAAACAAAAAATTTGTTTTTTCCTTTTCAAATTGATGGATTAATCCATTTTCTTGTCTGCAAAGAATATGTCTTGTTTCTATATAATGGGTTTTGAGTATCCATTTCCCTCACTTTAATAAATTTGCTTATCCATCGATAACATTCTTTATTTTTGCATTTTGCCACAATACCAAAGTTTACGGCTTAAATGCAACCACATGTTTTTTTTTTTTCTTTCAGTGAGGGTCAACTTAACGAGCCAACCCTATAATTTCACAAAAATTATGTCAGCCATGAAACACTCACCAACAAGGATGAGCGTGGCATAATTAGCCAACTAACCCTTTTTAGACGCATGTTCAAAATTACTGAAATATAATAGAGATTTGAGTGTATACATAAAATGTTAACCACTTTTAATTTTCATATTTTGGCCTCTAATTTTGAGATTTTTTATTTGCTATAGTCAAAATTCATGTATTCACACAGTCAACACATTAATAATTGCTAGATTGAGAATGAATGGTGTAGAAAGCAAGCAAATTTCAAAATGAATTGTCTGATAAGAATTCAACAATCGATCGATCGACAATAATATATGAAGTAAAAAAAAAACCCAAATTCTAACTTCAATGAGAGAAGACTTGTTTGTAAAGCAAAACTAGGTAGAGGTATAGAAGTAAAGGGCAATAGTTAATATGCATAAGCCTTTTCTTATGTATGGTGCATAAGTCATTCACAGCCATCAGATGATTTTACACGTGTAATAATCATAACTGAAGAACTTTCTATTTTTGCTTGCTCATTTTCGACCACATTTTATATGCGATTCGATCACCGATTTCGAAAACTAATACCGGAAACATTCATAAAATCGAACGACGATCAAAACGGTATAAAGAACGTCGAGTTTCGTTGATGATTGAGGGAGAACGAACCGGGTCGACGAACAAGGTCGTCGCGACCCGTTTCTGCAGAAAATGGGTGAGGAAGATGATGAACAGTGACGCGCCTCCACGCACACTCTCACTAGCGGCGCGTGGGGGCGCGTGCGGTGCCAAGGAGACTCCAATTTTTTTTATTGTTTTTACAGAAAAATAGTAAATAATTTTCTGGGAATTTTGGGACCAGTTAGGTATTTTTCTGAGACATGGAACTATTTTTAGTTAATTAAATGAGGTAAATATGCTTTTATAAATATCAGATTTTAATAAAATTTTCCCAAAATTTTATTTAGGGTATTTTGAATTATTTGGAACGGTTGGGGATACCTCACTCTCTCCGGTTTTATATCGTCTTAAAAATTTAAATTTATTTCACAATTTTTATTAAGGGTTAAATATGTTTTTGGAGAACAACTCTTTGAAACCATTCCACAGCAAAAATAGTTTCATACCGTTATACACTGAAACCATTAGTCTAGTTAAATGGTTTCATGGCGTTATACACCGAAACCATTATTATAGTTAAACGGTTTTATATGAGCATAGTGTCAAGATGTTATACACTGAAACCATTAGTCTTGTTAATTGGTTTCAAGATGTTATACACTGAAACCATTTATCTAGTTAAATGGTTTGATACTGTTATACACTGAAACCATTATTATAGTTAAATGGTTTTATATGAGCATTAGTGCCAAGATGTTATACACTGAAACCATTAGTCCTTTTAATTGGTTTCAAGATGTTATACACTGAAACCATTTGTCTAGTAAATTTGTTTCATACTGTTATACACTGAAACCATTATTCTAGTTAAATGGTTTCATAGCGTTATACATTGAAATCATTAGTCTTGTTATTTGGTTTCAAGATGTTATACACTGAAACCATTAGTCTAGTTAAATGGTTTCATAGCGTTATACACTGAAACCATTATTTTAGTTAAATGGTTTCATATGGACATTAGTGCCAAGATGTTATACACTGAAACCATTGTTATTAAGTAAAACATCACATAACCATTTTACAAAACCATGCTACATAAAGCAAAAAATCATATAAAGCAATTAGGGTTAGTTTAGTTGAAAACAATTTGGATAGTATGCATGAGATATTGAATTCGATCATTTTTTTATTGTAAAGAAAAATCGATATATATATATATATATATATATATATATATATATATATATATATATATATATATATATATATATATATATATGTAATTAATGTATGAGATTTTATTTATATTGTGGTTATGATTGATAAAACTTAAAATTAAATTGTATGTTTGACAAGTATGCTTTATATATACATGAACCATTCGTTATTATGTTGGGCTTCGAGGGGGTATATGACGAAAATTAATTAAAAATGGATTTTTAAAATATACTCCCTCCGTCCCAAAATATAAGCAAAAGTGAGTCAACAAAAGTTAATGTATCTAGACTAAAATTTACACCAAATACATCAATTTTTGCTTATATTTTGGGACGGAGGGAGTATACTTCAAAGGAACAAAAATTATTATTTAATTGGAAACGGGGGGCGCGCTAGAAATTTGGGGGGGGTGCGCTAGAAGTTTGGAGGAGGGAAAAAAATTGGGGGCGCGCTAGAAATCTAGGGGAGGAAAAAAAATTGGGGGGCTCACAAGAAATCTAGAGAAAAAGGAAAAAAAACTGGGGGGTGCGCTAAGCAAAAAGGGGCGCGCGAGTAATAGATTGCCTAATTTTGGGCTTGGGCTGACTTTTGGTGTAGAAAGCAAATATGCTGGGTGTAGAAAACAAGTTTATGCATGGTGCATAAGTTTGGGCTTATGCACCATAACCACATGCAGTGGGAGCTCATATGTAAGGAGTGTACAAACAAAAAATTTGTTTTTTCCTTTTCAAATTGATGGATTAATCCATTTTCTTGTCTTCAAAGAATATATCTTGTTTCTATATAATGGGTTTTGAGTATCCATTTTCCTCACTTTAATAAATTTGCTTATCCATTGATAACATTCTTTATTTTTGCATTTTGCCACAATACCAAAGTTTACAGCTTAAATGCAACCACACGTTTTTTTTTTCTTTCAGTGAGGGTCAACTTAGCGAGCCAACCCTATAATTTCACAAAAATTATGTCAGCCATGCAACACTCACCAACAAGGATGAGCGTGGCATAATTAGCCAACTAACCATTTTTAAACGCATGTTCAAAATTACTGAAATATAATAGAGATTTGAGTGTATGCATAAAATGTTAACCACTTTTAATTTTCATATTTTGGCCTCTAATTTTGAGATTTTTTATTTGCTATAGTCAAAATTCATGTATTCACACAGTCAACACATTAATAATTGCTAGATTGAGAATGAATGGTGCAGAAAGCAAGCAAATTTCAAAATGAATTATCTGATAAGAATTCAACAATCGATCGATCGACAATAATATATGAAGTAAAAAAAAAAAAAAACCCAAATTCTAACTTCAATGAGAGAAGACTTGTTTGTAAAGCAAAACTAGGTAGAGGTATAGAAGTAAAGTAAAGAACATTATTAGGGCATGTTGGTGAAAAGGGTGCAATGTGGTTTATTATTAGTCGGCCAATTAAGTGAGGATGTTGAAGTTGAGTGTAATTACATAATATACATACTCCACTCCACCATAATACTACTAATAAATTGTACGTTTGCATAATGGTTTAGTTGTTTTATTGTGTTTGTGTGGTCCCAAAAGCAATTAGTGGCTTGTGGTGATTGGATTTGGAGATGATAGCATGGATATATCGATAGGGCAAGTTTTGTTTCTACCTTTAGCTCAGAGAGTTGGAATGAAAGGCAGTGTCCGTGTCTCCGTATGTCTATCTTTGAGGGTGCATTCTCAAGTGGTAGCAACTTGCAAGAGTTGGGGTTTCTTGTTCATCTCTTTCATTTTTTTTTTTTAAAGTTTATGGAAAATAATAAATTTGAAATTGATCTAATATAAATCTGTCAAAAAATAGAATTTTACTATTTTTTATTATAGAATTTTATTAATTTTATAATAATAATAATAAAGACTCGCTTAATATAGACCTCTCAAAGAAATTAAAATTAATTATAAAAAATTAAAATTAATGTTTACTATTTTTAATAAAAAAAATATTATAATAATAAAAAATTGAAAAGAGATACAATTTTGTATTAAAATTTACTAATAAATAATAATTAGTATAAGAGACTATTTTTAATTTGGACTTTTGTTTTTGGAGAGATACATATTATATTAGTTGCACCCATAGAAAAGTGCCAATATCTAGTATGGACCTCTGGCGGGTCCAATGGTGGACCATTAGTCCATTACTATGTTTAATTAGTAAATTTAAATAAACTATTTTATCTATTTCTTTTTTTAATATGAAATATACTTTTTTATTAAAAATGGTAAAAGTTCAATTTTGGAATAATCTATTTTATTTTAATTATAAGATTTATTTTTATTAGAAAATATTAATCATCTACTTTCTATTGTTATTTTTATTTGTTGGTGATGTGTGGAGTGTTCTCATTAATTGGTTATGTGTTTCGTGTGTTTTTCCTAATGATGTTAGTGATCATGTGATCCTGCCCTTCAATTTTGTGAGTCTCATTTGTTTGATAAAGATGTCAATTTTTTTTCAAGTGATTTGGTTGACTTTTATCGTATTTGAAAAGAAAAAAATGCCAATTTTTATTTATTTCATGGAGTCATCACAGGACCAATTGGGGGATAAAATCAAACTTTTTGTCTAGTGGTCGATTAAAGCCAAGAAAACAAAAATTTTGTTGATATCAATTCTTGGTGTCAATCCCACAACTTCTATAGGCTTTGCATGTAGTTGAGTTTTATTGTTTCAATGATTTCTTTATGGTAGGGGTTTTGTGCAAAGAAGATATATTTCTTGGCAGCATCTTGATTTTCAAGTCTGTTAGGCTCGATAAATGAAGTAGGTGTCGATTTTGCACTTTCATTCAATTTTCCATGAGTTGTTTGTGGCTTGAACCGAGATCATATGAGTCTTTTTTTCTTTTTTCTATTGTAGTTGTTGTTAGTAGTTCTTGTGTTGGCTGGCTTCCTTGCCTTGGACGATTTTTGAGGAATGTGGCGAAATTCTTAAATTGTAAGAGGGGAATATACCATTTATTTACCTTAGGCTTCCGATTGGGGCTAATCGTAGGTAAGGATTTACTTGGACCCCGGTGGTTAATACAACTAAAAAAATGTTGGGGAATTGGAGGAATTAGTATGTCCCTTTTTAAAATTTCAGTGGTTGTGTGGATGATAATTGTACAAATTTAAAGTCGAGGATGCTTAAAAAAAATACCTCGGGTTGGGTTTAAGTGAGGGGGTTTTTAGTAAGCCAAAAGAAGAGAGAAATTTTGGTCTGAATGATTTAACGTTATTCAATAGATCTCTCCTTCCTAAATGGGGGTTACAAAGGATATACATATTACTTACCACTATAAGAATTCTTGGTATTACCTACGAACATTTTCGAGGAAATTTAGTTCCTGATAAAACGCAACAATTTCCGAGGAAATATTCCTAGGAAACCACTCGTAAGGATAGCGCGTTTTACAAATAACACATTTCCGATGAATTTTTCCCCACTAAATCAAACTACTTTCCTAGAAATTCTTCCTAGGTAACCACATAATGCTACAGACAAGACAAGACTTCATCCCGCTTTCTGTACAAAGGATGCTTCCATGCCTCCCGTCCCGCACGTTTCCCTATGGTGCTTACCTAGGAAATATTTCTAGGAAACTAATTTTATGACAGTTTCTTTTTATTTTTTGATCGAAACTTTATGAAAGTTTCAAATTGTATTCATCACGTCTCCAATATATATATATATATTGAGTTTAATTATGACTATATTAATTTTTTGTGAGAGCAATTTATGATTATATTTATTGTACACCTAAAACATGCAACGTTCCATTTTATATATACATACACGATATATTATTTTCTTCACTCACATTAAACATTCACTCACTCACTCTACAATTTCTTTGATTCTACAAATTCAGTTCCTCTTTTTTTTCCCCCAATAAAATCAGTTTTCATACTTCTAAGGTTAGGTTTATTAATTTATTTTAAGTTATATATGTATGTATTTATGTATAGTTAGTTTGTTATTAATATAATATGTTGTATTGTTTGTTGCAGTTAATCTTTAGTTACGTGTTTGTTGTTGTTGCTGCGCTGTTGTTTTTTGGGGGCTTTTTTTAGTGCACTAATATTGTTTGAGGTTAGTTTTTTATCACAATAAATTTATTCTTAGGAGACTACCTGTCACATCACTCTGCTCTGCTCTGCACCTTGCAGTCTGTGGAGAAAATTACCTAGAAATTATTCCTTGGAAAAGTCCTGCGAAAATCTCTGACATACGTTTCCTCACTAATTCCTCGGTAAATTCCTCGCAATAGAGTCGAAATTACCATCAAATATTATCCTTGGAAATCCCCTCGGAAATGTGCATTTCCTAGGAATTTGGTTGACTTACATATAAATATTTTCCTGGGTAATTCATGGATTCTTGTAGTTTACATTAAGCCCAAATTCATATCTCCAACAAGGCTCAAATTCAAAGTTCAAACTAACTAATATACTGTAACTTATCCTAAGTATATAACCCAACTATACACTTTCTCACTCAAACCTAACCCTAATTTAAAGAAAACTGAAGTTGCGCTAAATTTATTCGTTGAACATGAAATTTATACCTTCATCTCTTGATCTTGACCTCTATTCTAAGCCTCCATAGTCATACGAAAACAAATCTCAATAAATTAAATTTACACATACGTCTCTCTATCTCTCACTTTCATCATCCCATCGCATCACCTTGTGACTAACTTCATTTTTTTCATTCTCTTTTTTGTTTCTGCTTTCTTTTTGCTGATTTTCCTATCTTTTTGTTGGTGGATTTTGTTGTGTTGTTCGAAGTTTGATAAAAAATCTTTCCCGAAAATCCTCAAATTTTAAGTAATAACCCCACTCAAACTGTTTTAACTTTGGGTCCTACTATAGGGGCAGCTAGCCATAGGTTTAACGCCGAAGCTTGTAAGGGTTGTTGATAAGTCCATAATTTTAGATGAACAGGTCATGCCTTTAGGGTAGTTGAGAGGGAGGGCTTCAAACAACTCTCTAGAACCTTACAACCACATCCCTTCAAGCCACACAATATCAAGGGATGTTTTAAGTTGGACCTAGAGGAAAATGTGAGGTTGAGGACTTTGTTTAGAACTGAATGCTCAAAGGTTGCACTTACAACCGATTGTTGGATATCTATCTAAAATCTAGCTAGACTACTTAGTTCTCACAACCCATTTCATATATCATGAGTAGAACTATGTTAAAAAAAATTATAAGTTTCAGTGTTGTGCCTAACCATAGAGGTGATACCATTAGTAAGCAAGTTGAGGATAATTTAAAACAATGGGGGTTTATAAATGTGTCCACTATAACTATGGATAATGCATCATCAAATGATGTGGATGTGGGGGTTTTGAAAAGGAGAATTAACAACATGAATGAGCTAGTTTTAGATGGACAATATTTGAACAACTGTGAGGTTTGTGAGATCATTTCCTCAAAGACTTGCATAGTTTAAAGAGTGTGTTGAGTTTGCGGAAGTTACATAAAAAAGAGTCATTGTCTAGATTTTGCTACTAGGTGGAACTCAACCTACCTTATGTTGGAGTCAACTGAACCTTTCCAAGTCGCATTTGATAAGCTTGACATTGAAGACCCTAGTTATTTTGAGTACTATGGGGTTGATTCTTCTCCCTCTTACTTTGATAATTGGGATACGGCACACGCTTTCATGAAATTCCTTAAAATATTCTATGATACCACAAAGTTTTTTTCAACCTTTACACATGTAACCATACATGCTGCATTTCACCGAGTGTTCAAAATACACACTGAGTTGAAGTTGGCCTATATGCATTCAGATCCTGTTATGATTGCCATGGGGGAAGGACACGAAGATGAAATATGAAAAATATTGAGGAAATGTTGTGAACATGAATGATCTAATTTATTTTGGTGTAGTTCTTGGTCCATTCTACAAGTTGCGGATTTTTGAGTTTATTTTACCTCAAATGTACAATGATCAATCTGAATTGGAAAAATAGTTGTTAACGAAAGTGAAAAGAAAATTTGTCAAAAATATTTCATTGGTATGCTTTTGCCCATGGCCATCAAAATAGGAATAGGTCATCTTGTAGTGGTTCGCCATTGGTAGGACGTAGTGTTTCAACTGAGCAATCTGATGGGGAATTAACACACAATAACAATAACGCAATATGCAGCGGAAATAAAATTCCTCAAACTTGTAAGAACCTTTGAGGATCAACAATAAATATATGGCAGCCAATAGAACAAAATAAAAGAACATCGAAAATTTAACGTGGAAAACCCTCGATGTGAGAGTAAAAAACCACGGGTCGTCCAAACCAAAGAAATAGCTCCACTATAATCAAATAAGGGTACAAAAGAGTCTCCAAGTGTGACACAAACAAGTGCTAACAACCAGAAGCTGAAAATTTCCCAAAAAACCTGCTATACTGCGTACCGAATATCTCACGAACCAGACCTTGTTTTGACAATCCGAACGGTCAAAAGATAGCCTCTGGAGCTGCGAACCTAGCGAAATTCAACGGTTAACGAATCGGGAATCGAAGTTTTTAGTGGGACTGATTTGAGAAAAATGGAAATTGGTTTCTCTCTTCTTTTCTCTTTTTTGAAGGTTGTTCTCTCACAAAATTTACTCACATAATTCACCCTAGTATGACCACTCTCCACTTATATAAATGAGACATAATAGGCCAACAAAATTGGACTTTTCTCCACATAAGAAGGGAGCCCAAAATCCAACATAATCAACTGTTATTAAACCTCAAAGTGCTTTTTAAGAATTATTTGAAAGAAATAAATTCAACTGATCAGAAAAATGAGCTCGAGAAATATTGGATGAACCTAACTTTTTATGCATGATGATGTTAAGTTTGATGTACTTTTGTGGTGGAAGAAAAATTACTTGAAGTATCCGCTGTTATAAAAAATGGCTAGGGGTGTGTTTGTTACTCTCGTTTCAAGTGGCATATGAAATCAGAAGGAGTATTAGTTATGAATTTTTTAAAAGAGTTCAAAGAATAATGTATAGCAATATTGTATCTATTAGATCTTTCAATGTAATGTTTAATAAAGTCGATTTTACTATCTTAAAAAGGTTAATCGCCTACGACTTATTGCATATTTATCATCCATTCATCATGTATGTCATTATCTGTAACATGTATTAAAAGAAAAATGTGTCACATCTCCAAGTAACAAGTTTACCTTTGGAAATTCCATCAGGTTAAAATTGCTTGGATTGGACAAGCAGCTCATTAGTATATGATCCACATATATATACTCTGGTCTCGGTGAATTCTGAAAGTGATGCACCGCCTAAAATAGTAACATGGAAACATCAACTTTTTGCACTTCCTGAAAATTTCTCATCGCACCCACCCATTTTCTCGCGCACTCCCCAAACTTCCAAAATTGCCCCTGCAATGTTGACTTCGGGGACTACGACCCGAACTTTTATTTGTTCGGAAAACGTTTTCCGCTCGCTCTTTTTTCGGAAAACGTTTTCCGAACGACTGGGTTTTATACCAGAACGTTAAGACCTCTTGTCAGTTTCTATTTTCTGCGAAGGCAAAGGGTTACAAAGGGAGAAAAGGTTTAGGGTTGCAAAGGGAGAAAAGGAACGCATAGCTTGCATCTACATCAACAAATATCATCAACCTCTGATCAATTAGTAAGTTATCTTGAATTCTTATTAATTGTCATCCAATTTTCCTCAACAAATTTCATCCAATTTTCATCAATTTTCATTTGCATCTAAATTTTGTTGTTATCCATTGTTCATATGAAAATTCATTCGTTATTAAGTGATTAAATTGTTGATCATTCGTTTTTTAAGACAAGTGTTTGGCTGACTTGTAGCATAAACTCAAGCATATGTTGTAGATTTTGATTTCGTACTCTATGTGTTTGTAAAAATGTGTGAATGAAGATTGGTAATGCATATGCTTGAAATTGTGTGCAATATAATTCGTGAAAACGACTGAATTGGAATGGAATGCATAATGTATATGTTTGAGTTTGGAAATAACCGTATATTGTTGAATTATTTTTGATCATGGTGTTTTTTTTTGTTTTTTTTTTTGTTTAGATATGGAACACAATATTGGAAGAAGTAGGCTTGGTAGACCGAGTCAGGCACATTCTTCTGCTCGACGAGAGGCTACTCCCGGCAATCCTCCTGCTAAAAGAGGTCGTCGTAGACAAGGACAACCTCCGTCTCAAGGAACACATGATAATGAAGCGGGGGGGTCAGGCGCGACACGATCACATTCACGACGACAACAAGTTGATGATGTTGACGTAGATGCAGCTGAAGATGGGAATGTAAATGTTGGTCAATATTTTGCCGATGATGCAGACTGGCCCGATGAAGATGAAGAACCACCGGAACAAGAAATGCAACAACCACCACATCAACCACCACATGCACCCAATTTGCAACCAGAGGATGGCTATCCGGGAGGACCTTTTAATTTTTCCTTATTAACGGAATACCACAAGCATAGGGCAATTCCGATATGGAATGCAGAGCCTGATGATGAAAAGGTATATAAATTATTAATTGCATATGATTTATTAAATAATTATTTGTTTTTATGTCTTGTTCTAAATTTATGTATTAATTTTCAGATTTTGAAGAAAACTATGCGGGCCATTACCAACGGAAAGAGGGTTATCAACCTTCCAAAAATGGATCGGAATGTGGACTGGTTTTGGAGAGCCATAGAAGCAACCGGCTTAGAGCCGCTAACGAGGACCAATTACAGTATAATAGACCATGGGGTTCTCACTGCATTTGCCGAGAGATGGCATTCGAAGACCAGCACCTTTCACATACCAATAGGTGAGGTTGGCATCACATTGGATGACGTCCAATGTCTGTTACATATACCGATCGAGGGAAAGCTGTTGAACCACAGAAAGATAACAAGAGCTGAAGGAGTTGAACTTGTCAATACATATCTTGGAGTGCCTGAATCCAAATGTTGGGAATATTTTATTGATACCCACGGTCCGCATATAACTTATGGAGAGCTAGCATTTGTGTATACTACAAGATGGGAGGAAGTTGACAAAGCTGTGAATGAAAACCGACCGATGCATGAAATTACGGTGTTGAGGCAGCAGTGTATTAGGGCTTTTTTGTTGTTTTTGGTGTGCACTACCATTTTCAGCAACAAAAGCCAATTCTACGTCGACGTAGTTTATTTGAGCTACTTTCAGGATTTGTCAGAGGTGAATCAGTGGAATTGGGGTGTGGCTACTTTAACATATCTGCAGCACTATTTGGATGATTCGTGCAAGGCGGATGGTGGGCAAGTAGCCGGATACTTGTCCTTTTATCAGGTAAACAATTAGGAACATGTATTTTTATGTCATTTCATAATTATACTTTTTGAAATAATTTAAATTTTTTTATTTTTGTAGGGATGGATAATGATGCACTTTCCGAAAATGACTGTGTGGCGTAGAGATCCCAACTACAGAGAGGAGATGCCACGTAATGTCACCTTCAGCACTGGACAAGGACATAGGGATCATGTCCTGTATAGGCAATTTTTGGATAACATGCAGGTTTCTGATTTTGAATTTTGTCCATACGATGGCCACCGTCATGTGAGACCGTTGATTGATGTTTGCTGGTTTTTTGGTTGGTTGAGGAGCGGGTCATTGAAGGCAAAACATTTACCTGACGTGTGCTGCGACAATTTGGTCATGTTCAAGGCATTCCAAGAGACCCTGATGCGGCTGCTCCAGCTGGGATGAGTTTGTTGCAGATTGATCGAGTGTTTATGGAAGAGGTTGAGATGAGAATGATTGACGAAGAAATGAGAGGACCGACTGTTGTGAGAGCATGGGATCATGTACCTGGCTATATATCATGGTTCTACAAAGTCTCCCATCCGATTATGCGTCCGATCGCTGCCCCGGAACCACCACCTAGACCAGCAAACTTAGAGGTGCTGATAGAGGAACTGGAATCGCAGTCAGTTCCTGATACTTTGGATATATGCCGCAATGTCAGAACTGAGCTACGACGCGCACTTGAAGCAAATGAGGCATTGCCAGGAACTCCGATTTATGAAACTGTGAACAGAGTGCTTGGGTTTGTCGAACCAGCATTTTTGTACCGATCAAGGCGCAGACTACCGGGTAGAGGAAGATTTGACCCACATGATGCTGCAAGACGCTTTAACACTCAGTGATAACTAGTTTGTGTGTATTTGAATTTGAATTTGTTTACTTTTCAATTTTGTAATGTGTTAAGTCACTTTGATTGGATTGTAATATGTTTGGGACATCTAACTTTGATATATATAACTTCGTTCGCATCATGTTTTGCGTATAAACCTGTGTATCACAATTTATGTTTGATTATTGGATGGATTATTAAAGTTTTACAGGTTTTTTGAATTAAGTTATATAACATAACTTGGTTATAACATAAGTCACAATGTTCTGATCATGTGTGCCCAGAATTCGGAAAACATTTTCCGAAATTTTTAGCGTTTTAAAAAAAATAAGTTTCTGCGTTCCGAACCGATAACACATCTGTTCGGAATATATTTTCCGAACTACTGGGACTTTTAAAATAAAAGAAGAAGCAAAGGAACCAAAGGTGTGAAAATGTTCGTGTTCGATAAATTTTTCTAAACATGTATTTTTTAGAACTGATTAGACCTTGGTTAAGGTGCAATCTCGACCGTTAAAAGTGCCGGTTCGAGCTCGACCGTTAAAAGTGTCGGTGTGATCTCAACCGTTAAAATTGTCGGTGCGATATCGACTGTTAAATATAACTATAATTAGGAAATAGAAAATCTACATTTCGTAAAACAGAATAACTTGGTTATAATATAAGTAAAAAATTTCTGATGATGTATACCCAGAATTCGGAAAACGTGTTCCGATATTTTAGCGTTAACAAAAAAACAGTTTCTGCGTTCCGAACAGTTAACACAGTTGTTCGGAAGATAGTTTCCGAATTACTGGGACTTTTAAAATAAAAGAAGAAGCAAAGGAATTAAAGGTGTGAAAAATGTTCGTGTACGATAATTTTTACTAATTGCGGTAATTTTTACTAATTCCAAAATATTCATCTATAAACTACACAGATAAAATTTAATCTCGAACTTTTTATTATTTAACACATTACGATACATCAAAAACCATACGACATTGAATATATGTAAACGCGAATACATTAAAACTAAGCGTCAATACATTAAGGAAATAAACTTAGACAATAGAAATAAACCCATACAAATAAAACATTTTAAACGGAATGTGCATCATTTTGCAACTATTAATGTAGCATACATACGGGGAAATTTTGGATCAATCTCTATGCAGTTGAACATTTCTTCCACATCTTCATCATTCTTCAACTCATGTCAATCGTATTTCTGTGGTGCATCATCGTATCCTCCAACATGGTCAGATGCCAGATCGATGTATGACTCCGAATACGCTAGTTTATCGATTTTGATCTGCCTTGCATATTTATAGTGATACATGACTTCAATCCTGTGTTTGAGAGAGCGAAGAGTTGTTAAAGTGTTATTCAATTCAATGTAAAACGGCTCGTCGTTGCCGCGAAACTTGACAGAAAACTGATGCGCTTTTGGTACAGAATTAGGAATTGGACGAGTTGAAACATTCATTTTGTAAACATGTATTTTTTAGAACTGAATATGCATAGACGTATTTATAATAAACCTTGGTTAAAAGTGTCGGTGCAATCTCGACCGTTAAAAGTGTCGGTGCAATCTCGACCGTAAAATATAACTATAATTAGGAGGAAGTATAACAGAATAATTCGGAATGCAGAAACTGAAATTTTAGAAGTATTCAATTTGTTCGGAATATAGATTCCGAATTACTGGGACTTTTAACCATACAAACTAGTTGCTGGACAGAACCAAGTAGTGGTGTACCTACTACTCTGAAAATTGCGTTTCTCGCAAATAACCTGTTTAAGCCACATTTATAATCATCAAAATCAGACGTACACAGATACAAATAAATATTTCGACAATCAAATCCAACATCGAATATTACATAATGTGTTCAAAATGTCCAATGTTCGCTTACTTTACAAAATGTGTTCAAAATGTGTTCACTTACAAAATGAGTCTAGAGTGACATCCTAAAGTGACATTCTACGCCGCAATCGCGCTAAATCAATAAACATCAATTAAGTTAAATAACATAAACTACGAGAAATCAATTGGACATTCTTTAGAGTCTCCCTTTTGAAGTTTACGTCTCGGAACAACATCGCCTTTTTCATTATCCATTAATGCCACGAAATCCGCTTGTCTATCCACGAAACTAGTCTGCCACGAAGAAGCTTCCTGCGTACAATACTTAGTCCACGTCTTACATGTCGGAGGTAATGGACAATGTTGCTTCAACTTAACATAGACAAAATGATCTTGAACCCCTCCGATACATAAAATCTTAGAATGCGGGTCTTGTGGAGGAGTGCCTCGTAATGGAAAAAAAGTTTCACTAGCTCCAGACCTTTCACTCTTAGTCAACAACACTACTACCTTGTTGAAGTAGGAGGCAATGATGTGGCCCATGTCTGGAAACGTTAACCACTTTTCTCTAGGTGCCATGCGCCGACTAGACCTTCTCGTTGGTGGAAAGAAAGCGTCATATAGATATTGATAACGCTCCATAGAACCAAATATCGTCAAATATTCGTCCTTGTGCTTACCTAGCTCCTTTTGCAAGTTTAGTCTAATTAGCTCATAATCAGCTTGATTGTTGCGAGTATCCAAAGCAATAACACGAAATCCGCAGAAGCCATCACCATCGACATCAACTATATCCTCAATATGCGAATGCATGAACAATGGCATTGCATCAAGAAATGAAATATGTCGATCTTCGATTGGATTAACTTTACCGGTACGTGCACCCTTTTGTTTAGAAGACGATGGTGTTGCTTGTGATGATTGGCTAGGCGGAAATTGCACCTCCACATGCTCCCAATAGGAAGGAGACCGAGTAATCGAACTTTCCCCGCAAGCACCCTTTCTTTTTACACCTTTATTCTTTCCAACCACAACCGGAGGTTTCAACGACGTAGAGTGTGGGAATGCAATCTGTCGCAGCTGTTCTCTAATTTGTGCTTTCATAGGGACATCGACTGTTCTTAAACGCTCCTAAAAAAAATAAAAATTATAAGTAATTATCATTCTAACACATTATATAAATACTCATTGATAATTTTATTAGTTTTAGACGAACCAGAATAGCGTTCCACTCCGCCAAGCAAGAATAGTCATCAACTTGTTGTTCAACATCCTCCCGGTCATTGAAAACCAACTTCTTCCAATGGTTGTTAATCTCATCCAGCCTAATAGGTCGGTTGTGGCGAATTTTTTTAGCAAGCACACAAGCACACGGCAATCCATGGGTGCGTTGTAACACACAACCACACTTTTTGCTATCCATGCCAACTTCCTCAACCCTCTTGGTTTCTTCATGAATGTAACCCAATGCATGTCTTGAAACCTTATAAACCACTAAATTGTACATCGGCTTATCATCATATCTGTGCTCTTGTAACGACAAACTGATCCCAAAAGTTGCTTGAATCTCAGTGTGTTGGTTAACCAACATATCATGTATTGCTCCCCAAACCTTGACAAAATCACCATTTGGATCTAACAAGTATTTTTTTAGCACAGCATGTGATGACTCAGCTCTGTTTGTTGTAGTATTCCCAAAATGCATTACACGGTTTGTCCACGCGCTCACAACTTTCTTTTCATCAGTGTCTAGAACTGTTTTTTTGACATAGTTATAAAATCTAGGCCACCTTTCGCATACGGTTCTAAACTTTAAGACCGCTTCAGCATATGCTTCCTCGGTTGGAGAATTCAACACTTCGTAAAAATGAGACATTATGTTTTTAACAACGTCCCCCTGCTTCTCCTCCTCACCATGTTTGATCTTACAAAGCACGCTGCACCTAGCTGAGACATTTTTCTTAACATGAAAGCGACAAACTAGCGGTGTTGCATTTGGAAATACATCGGGAATAGCACTCATCAATGCGGCATCCCGGTCAGTCACAATAACCTTCGGCCCACTGTTTTCGTCCACTAAAAGCATTTGCACTTGTTGTAGAGCCCAAACAAAATTGTCATGTTTTTCATTACTTAGAAAAGCAAAACCAAGTCCAAATGTCTTATTAGTCGATGTGCAGCCGACAATCTCAAACAATGGCATTTTGTACCGGTTGGTTTTATATGTGGAATCCATAAGCAAAACATCGCTAAAAGTATTGAACAGTTGGATAGATTTACGATGTGCAAGAAAAAGGTCTTGAATAGTATCAGACTCACCAACTGTTCTAACTTTGAAATAATAGTTGTTTTCCTCCAGACATTTCAAAAGTTATTGCATTTCACTCCTTGGCCCCCGAGCTGCAAGTTTCAATCTATGTTTGGCATTGTACAATTGCTTGATGCTTGTCGCACTATCTGGATTTCTCTTTTTCAATGTAGACATGATGTTTCTAGGTGGGATTTGATTTCCGGTCATTTCGACAACCATCTCCTTCTCTTCGGGTTTCAAACGCCCCGCAACTAGGTGACCTTGTAAAGCTTTATCCAACACATGGTTGTGAATGCCGGACACAATTGTAAGATTCCACACCTTTGATTTCGGCAAATAACCACGGAGTCTAAACGGACAACCAATTTTCCTCGATCCCCTCTCTTTGATTGATACCTTTTTCTTTCCCTTGTTGTTCGATGGTCTGTACGCACCTCCCCTTCACAACCCAACACAAAACTTGGCTTCCCACTTACCAATCCTTGGTCCGATCTTACAGTTACAACTGTAAAATGTAACTTTTCAGCTTGACCCTTAACCCAATTAATCAACTCATCTCGATCCTTATATGTTTCTTCCGGCACAAAATGCTCACTTGTATCAATGTGAATTTCTGGTGCTTCACACTCAGTAGCTTCATATTTGACAGGATTTGCACAGTTGATGGGTTCGGCATCTTCTACCGGATCTTGTTTACGTAAGCCAAGTACAACCTCCCTCGACTTTTTTGGAAGCTCGTGATCATCATCCATATCTACACATAACACATTTATATCTTATTATTATGAATAACACAAATAGGCATTCCATTATGAATTGTTAGATTAATGTGAAGAAAAAAAAAATGATCATATAAAATAGTACAGTAGCTGCAAATTTTGAAAATTCAAACTCCCAGGAATTCGGAAAACACGTTCCGACCGCTTCTGAGATTTGTTCGGAAAACGTTTTCCGAGCGATTTTGTCAGAAAAGGGTTACGAATGACAGTCTACATATAGCATGTATATAAAAAAAAACAACGGTTCAAACTAAAATTTACCTGGATTTGGAGCCTCCACGAGTATTGAAACGTCTAGGCAAGGTTGCAATCTTGATTTTGAGCCAAAGTTCGAAGCAAACAAAATTTTTGTTGGGGGAGAGTTTTAGATTGAGTGTTTAGGTGAATGAGAGAAAGCTGTAACGTTCTGGTATAAAAACTCAGTCGTTCGGAAAACGTTTTCCGAAAAAAGAGCGAGCGGAAAACGTTTTCCGAACAAATCAAAGTTCGGGTCGTAGTCCCCGAAGTCAACATTAGGGGCAATTTTGGAAGTTTGGGGAGTGCGCGAGAAAATGGATGGGTGCGATGAGAAATTTTCGCACTTCCTTCCCCTTCCTTTTCATTATTTTATTTTCTGAAATATACTCTCTTATCTAGGCCTATACGAATTTCTTTGTCTCTATCATTGAATGATAAATAATATTATATTTCTTTTGTTATAAACTAGACACTTTTCTTTTTAAAATTATATTCATATAGTTTGTAGTAAATATTGTAAAAATGGTATCATGGTTTTGAGGACATATTAATCATGTTCAAACAAAGACCAAGTCATGAGCAATATATATATTTTCACCAAAAGAAAAGTTTGAGCGATATATATTGGAGAGTTTATCACCATCATTGATCTTGATATTGTAGTGATCTCATCGGACAACTTGATATTTTAAATTTATGAATCAGTAAATTTAATACTAGTGAATTGGTTAATAAATTTTGTTATTAGAAAAATAAAAATAAAATAATGAATTGGTTAAAATAATAATCAAGAGATTTGGATCTTTTAAATAAATGGTTGAAGTTCAATCCAACTTTTATGCATGAAGAAAATTCAATTGAGAGGAGAAAACTTTATATCCTGTGTTCTTAGGAGCGGATGTAGGTGTTGGACATTGGAGGCTCAAGCCCCGCCAAAATAAATTAGTTTACTTTAAAATTAGTATTAACATTATCTTTAAGCCCCATAAAGTATTAATATTATGTTTAAGCCTCCATGATTCGGTCTATTATCCACTCACCATAAATTTATCCTTTTATTTATTATTTTTTTTTCACTGCTCCTATTTTTTAATTTTCACGTTGTTTATCTATTAACTTTACTTTTCAGTCTTAATTGATCGCAGTATCAATTTTTTCTCTCCCAACCATTTTTTATCTTTTTCTCTTTTTTTTTACTTCCTTTAAATGATCGTTTAGTTACATATATTGAGATAGTGATAAATTTTATAATATTGATAGTAAAAATATCATCGAACATTTTCGAATATGAAACCTCGTAGAGGCTAATTGTAATTATTTATATATTTGACATTGTCATTATATTGTTTAAATCTATCAAAATTACAAAAACATTTTTACTGTCTCAGTTTATGTTTCAAATTGACCAATTAAAAATATATTTATTAAATTGATTAATTACCTAAAAAATTTATGACCATAATAACTAATACTCCGTAAAAACAATATAATTAAACTTCCAAAAGACAAAAATAGTAGTTTACCTATTTCTAGATATTGCTACAACTTTTTATTTAAGTGAATAATTTATCATTGTTGTAAATTTACAAATCAAATTGTTGGACATCCACAATTTTAAGTAGTATCAAATTGTTGTTTCACTCAATAATTGTACTCTTGTTTGGAGTGGAATCAACATCATGAGTGATACTAATTGATAACTCAACTCTAATGATATTTATCTATTAGGAACATAGTCTAGCTAGCTATAGTATAGTTATATTCGATTTGCCTCATTCCAATCTTTGACCTACATAGTAGTATTTAATTTGAAGTTTCATACATTTTTTATAGATAATAACTGCCTCTGTTCATCCAGTAATTAACACTGCATCTGTACTCTTATAGATATCTTTAGCAAAAATTATATGGATATTATGAAAAACTGTTGGAATATATAATAAATTTTGTTAAAATTAATAAGAGATGGTTTTACATACTTTATCTTTATAAATTTGTAATATCATTTTTAGTAGTATTAGTAGTAAATTAAATAGAAGTATTTTATTTAAAAAAATTATTAATGCATTATTCTTATATATAATGGGGATAGAGGGAGTATTATTCTTATATATATATTCACATTAACCTTTCAGTTTAAGTTATGAGTGATCTCACCCCCAACCCAAGTCACATATGTGTCTCCTTGATAAACATTAGGTCACAAGTGCTTACTTATACTATTATTTATAGATAGATACACATGGTACTGTAAAAAAGAAAGTAGAAGATTGGGAAGAATCTAAACGACTTTTTTTTCCACTGGATTAAAAATTTGTTGGAAATCAATGCAAAAGCCATTAGATATATACACATGGCTGTGTCACAATTCACATCACTGTAAATTTATTAGCTTCACTACCGGATGGGGCCTCTTTTTCTTCTTCTTCTTCTTCTTAATTTTTGTTTTTTACAAGAAGAACCTTTCTTTTTATTGATCATAGGAAATGACAACTCCTTATGGAAAATTGTTTTGTTCAACCCAATATTTAGAGTGTATTAGAATGGGTATTAAATGTTCACCTAAGTTTAACTCAGTTAGTGAAAATATTGGGTTCGAATTTCGAACATCCCACTTATTATTTTAAGGGTGAAATTTTTAATCACTAGATTACTTAATAAAAAAAATAATTAAATATTTTATGAAACTTAGGACTCTAAATGTTCAATTGAATTTTAATCATTTGTAAAAAAAAATTGTTTGGGTGAGTAATATTATTCATTCTTGTCTCATGAGCTTAGCTCAATTGGCAGGACATTGAATTATATATGCAGGGGATCAGGGTTCGAACCCTGGTCATCTCACTTATCCACCTTGAGGGTGAAATTTCTAGCCACTAGACTACTTGACAAAAAAAAAATTATTCATTCTTAAATTTTGTTGGGTTATTTTTATTAAATTTTAAAAGCTTTTAGGATAAATTTATAAATATATAACGAAAAATTAATGACAATGAATTTTAAAAATTTTGGGTCAATTTTGAAATTTCAAAATTATTGAGGTGACAATTTTTTTTTTTTGACAATAAGTACCAATTTGTGATTTTTAGTTTTTCTAAAAAAAACTATAGGAATCAACTTTCAAATTAATTTTGTAAAATGTATAGAGGTAATATGTAAAATTAAAAAAAAAAAACGGGAATAACATGTAAATTTTTAAAACATATAGGAACAAATTGCATAATTTGACAAAATTCTAAGGAACAATTTCAAATTCCTAGTTTTAGGTGATATTTTAAATTCTCTAAATTTAACTTTGACAAAATACGTAATAAAATCCATTTATTTTAAATATACTATAAATTTATTATTCAAACAATAGAATTTACATTAAGTAGTTTGAGCTACCCTTTAAAGTTACATTACCACAAGTTTTTATAAATATTTATTGATTTTATTTAGCTAAGGTTATTGATCATTTTATTTTTGGAGTTTCCTTCATTCTTTACAAATATTAATTGGTTTTATATAGTAATTGAGGGTATGCTTATTGTATTATTTACAAATCATTTTATTTTTGTATAATTTGACTCTTGGGGGATTGGGAGTTAGTGTACCTCTCAAATTTGTGTTTCTCACCTTCACCTTCTCAAATTTTATTTAAGCAAAAGGATAAATATATTAACGAAAAATAACAAGATACAGAAACTGGGTGACATGAAACCTGACCCAGTTATAACCCAAATGGAAATACATCGTGATCAAACAAAACTAGGTCAAAACAGCCCTAATTAATCAAAACAATACAAACACTCATCACGAGCGCAACCCAGCAAACCCGCGTACGGGCGCGAAACCAAGTTACAAAAAAATATGAAGAGTGAGAGCAACACCAAGATAAAAAGGGTTCAAAATTTAGCGTATGGATCAACCACCAACACGGAACCAAACCCCACGTGCCAACAACCCCCGAACAAGCAACAGGCATAAAAGCTCTTTGAACAAAACAATCCGAGAACAGTCACAAGGACATAGACGGATAAAAAGCGGTACCGGAGAAGAGGCAGTCCTGATTATTGAGACCTGCAGATCTCAACAGACCTGGAACATCAAAGAATCGAAAAGCGCAGGAATACCAACACAGCCAGTTTCACAAGAACGACGCAATCGAACCTAGATTATGGGATGAGGCCAACACGTTAGTAACCAAACAACCACGCAATTGAACCCAGATCGTGGGATGAGTTCAACACGACAGCAACGAAACAACCCTTTCGGGTTAATAGGACCAAACCCTTTCGGGTTAACAAAAGCTCAATACCATCAAATCTCTCAACCAGAAACACCAACAAAAATAAATTAACAGAACAACACAAAAACAAAACTAAAAGACAGCAAATAATACCAACAGTTGTTTTGTTCATTCACCAAAAAAGAAAACATTGTAGAGTAGTTGTAATGATAATATGGTTGTTGTCACTTGTCATACATATAAATTTTTATGTTTTTAACTCACTTGGTGGTTGTCATACTATGTACTATCCGGTAAATTTTAATCTTGAAGGTGTACATCACATACAGGGCTTTTAGTGCTGTTAGGAATCTTGTTACAGGATTGTTGTGGGCTTATCATGTTTTGGGTTGGTCTTTCATGAACAAAATTTGGCTGTATATTTTGCTTTTTTTTTTTTTTTTTTCTTTCTTTCTAGAATATAATGTATTTATTGTTATTTGGTTCTTGTCTTGACCATACATATGCTTAAGATGTACTACTACCTTGTTTTTAGATGTTTAAGTGGCATGTATGTATGTAGCCTATGAGAAAGGTGACAGTCATAAGAAATTTTCAGATCAATTTTCACAAGCACAACTTATTATATATTAATTTCAATTTTCCGTAAGAAATGATGAGAAAACAATATATACTTTTGAGGAAATGTATATCTAGATGATATTAACTTCAAGGAGCTACTTCCAAGATAATATTTATGAATGAGTCACTAACTAACAATCTTAGTACCTGCATTATTTTTTCTCAATGTAAATTTGCAATCCTTGATCAAGAGTGTTACCGTCAAAAAAATTAAAATTTTATGTGTGCTCTATAATATTTGTGGGTAGCCATAGCTACATCATACTCCCTCCGTAACACTTTATAAGTAAAAATGCACTTTTTAGGTTTATTGTATATTTAATGTATCTAGTCCATAATATAGACCATATACATCAAACATACAATAAACCTAAAAAGTAAAATTTTGCTTATAAAGTGTTACAGACGAAGTAATTAATTGGAGAGAGATATGTTTTTTCTTATTAAATTAAATGGTACTTACTAATAGTCATTTTACAACAATTTTTTATGAGATAAATTTAAACTCGACACCTTAAAATTATAAGACTAAACTCTTCCCCTGGCTACTGCATCAAATGTAAATGAAGAGATATATGTTGATAAGGAGTTTTGGCTAATATTTCTTTCATAAAAATATGTTGTTTCTTGACTTTAATATATTATTATTATTGTGGTTTGAAAGAAAAGGGTAATAACATTAGCTTAATAAACCTTCAAAAAGGAGATATTATTGGCTCAAAACTATTATATACTTTGACTGGCAAGGAAAGATAGACATTAAAACATGAAATAAAAAACCTTGTGACCAAAATGAACCATATGTTTCTTCTTTGTAGTGTCTACAACTCCCTAACTAACCTAGTAAGTAATTAACCAATTCTGTCTTAAACAAATTTCCTACTCCGTCTCTTTTGGATCATTGATAATTTCCATCTTTCTAAATTAAGAACAAAATTTCTTTCTCTCCCTTCACGTGTACCTTACTTCACTCAAAATACACTCTCTTTTCTCTATCAATTTCACTCTCACTCACTCACCTTGTTCATGATTAACAAAAATCAAATAATCTTATGGCAATTTCTAACAAGTCACGTAGCAATAGAAGACCCTCATCAACATCTTACACATCAACCTTAACCACATTAGTCTTTATTGTATTATGTGTCTTAGGTGTGTGGATGCTAACATCAAACAATGGTGTTTCACCTAAAACTTTAGCACGTTCAGCTGTTGATAATTTTTCTTCCAATGATGATCAAATTGATCAAACCACCGCCACTACCAACAACGACGATAACAACAGCAACAACAATAATAATTCAGAGGATTCAACATCAGAAACCACAAACAACAACCTCATCAGCAAATCAGATGATTCAACATCAGAAACTACAAACAACAACAACAAAAACACCGATGATTCAACATCATCAGAAACCACTAACAACGATAAAAACTCTGGTGAATCAACATCTGAAACCACGAACAACGACAAAAACTCGGGTGAATCAACATCTGAAACTAACACAAAGAGCCAAGATCAAAAGGATACTACTATCGCTGCCGTTGTTGCCGCCGCTGCTACTACCGCTACTACTGTGTATGGAGACAATCCTGGTAATCTTCCTGATGATGCTATCAAAAACGATGTTGTTAATACAAACAACAATGAACAACCAAAACAAGATCATAAAAGTTCATCTTCTCAAAAACAGAAACAGAAAAAACCAAACAATGATAAAAAAATTGCTGTTTCTGAGAAAGATGAACAAAGTACTCAATTGCCTGAAGAAAACAATGCAAAGGGTGATCAACCACAAGAAGTTCAGAGTTTCAATACTAATGAACAAGGGTCTAAGAACAGTGAAGATGGAGCGAATGAACAACAGTTAAAAGAAGACAAAAGCGAAAATGAGAACATCGAAAAAGAACAAAAGAAAATGTCCAAAGAGGAACCAAAAGAACAAGAAAATGCGAGTCAGGAGGAAACCGTAGAGAAGCCGAAACAAGAGAAGAAGAGGAGGAAGTCGAAGAAGGAATCGAAGAAGCAATGGTCGACACAAGCAGATGAGTCTAAGGGAGAAAAAGAGAGACAAAATAACAATGAATCAGGTAGCAGCAGTAGTGGTGTTGTTGATCAAGAAGGGCAAGATTTGAAGTGGAGTATCTGTAATGTCACAGCTGGTGCTGACTATATTCCATGTTTGGACAATGAAAAATATCTAAAGACTTCACATAGAAAACACTATGAACATAGAGAGAGGCATTGCCCTGAGGATGCACCAACTTGTCTTGTTTCACTTCCTAAAGGATACAAAACACATGTTCCATGGCCCGGTAGTAGAGATAAGGTTCTATTATATATACCCTTTTATGAATATACTATCTTCAAAATTAAGATACTACTTTTATTATAGTAATGCTTTGTTTGCATGAGTTATAAACTATTTTCATTAATTATTGTAGAGCTTATGAAATAAGATGAAAAAGTTTTTGGACATGGTATGAACTGTTTTCATAAGCTCTCACAAGTGTCTATTTCAGTCGAGAGCTAGGCTCAAATAAATCATTTCAAATATTACTGTAGTAATAAATATGCAGTGTGCTATTGGTGCATATGTGGTAATGAGTTTATCAAAAATATAACTTTTTTCTGTGATTCAACAGATATGGTACCACAATGTACCACACATTAAGCTAGCTGAGGTGAAGGGACACCAAAATTGGGTGAAGTTGATGGGTGAGTTCTTGACATTCCCTGGTGGCGGCACTCAGTTCATCCATGGTGCTCTCCATTATATTGATTTTCTTCAAAAGGTAATAATTATTTTTCTTAACTAGGCCATATATGTTATACATACTACATAACCCAACCAGTGTTGCTTAGTTGGTTAAGCATCGCTGAGTTTGTGAGAGAGAAGCATAGTTTGACCCCTACATAACACAACCAGTGTTGCTTAATTGGTTAAGCAGCGCTGAGTTTGTGAGAGAGAAGCATAGTTCGACCCCTACATAACACATTCTTTGGGAGGGGAGAAGTGCTTTAAATTGCAATCTAAGCAATCAGAGCAGAAATTAGTCTCAAAGTCAGTCCAAAAGACCGAAACTTGTGGAGATACTCTGTAGAGCCATTGGAGTGCCAAATACTATAATTGCAGTGGTTTCTATACCTTTAAAAAATCTAAATAATAGTTAGTACTTGATATATCTCTAGTATACTAACACCTAACTAATTGCAATTTTTATATGATTCATAGAATATGAATTGTACAATGTTGGTATAACATAACATAACATAATTGTACAATTTCACACATGATTGCTGAAAAGAAATGGTTGATTATTATGCAGGCTGAGCCTAGTATTGAATGGGGGAAGCATACAAGGGTGATATTAGATGTTGGCTGTGGAGTTGGTAGTTTTGGAGGTTACCTATTTGAAAGAGATGTTATTGCTATGTCTTTTGCCCCAAAAGATGAGCATGAAGCACAAGTGCAGTTTGCACTTGAGAGAGGGATACCAGCCATATCTTCTGTCATGGGTACTCAAAGGTTGCAATTCCCCAGCCACGTCTTTGATCTTATACATTGTGCGCGCTGTCGAGTACCTTGGCATGAAGATGGTTAATATCACTACAACACTTTTTTCTTTCTTTGAATTTCTCATTCAATTCTATGAACATTTTTTTTCTCTGTTATAGGTGGCTTGTTGCTTTTGGAATTGAACCGTGTTCTTCGACCAGGTGGTCTTTTTGTATGGTCTGCCACTCCTGTATACCAGACTCTTGACGAAGATGTGGAGATATGGAAACGTAGGATATATAACTTCATATCTTATTGTTGTTGATAATACCTTTGAATTTTTTTGTGCTGACACTTTGTTATTTTCTTCCAGAAATGTCGGCGTTAACTAAGCAAATGTGCTGGGATCTTGTGACGATAAAAAACGATACTCTGAATAAAGTTGGTGCTGCCTTCTTCAGAAAAACCACTTCCAATGAATGTTATGAGCAGAGGGAACAAAGCCAACCTCCAATGTGCAAAGATGATGATGATCCAAATGCTGCCTGGTAAATCTACGTCGTTAGAAACTTTGATGTTCATAAAAAGAAATAGTATGCTTGAATTCACGATGAGTTTAACAGAATCACGATGAATCAACATTATTCAAAACAGTGGAGAACATGGCCACAATTAATTTAAAACCATGAAAACATGAGATTGTAACACTTATTTTCATCATGATTTACCCAATATAATATTCTACAGGTATGTACCTCTACAAGCTTGCATGCACAAGTTGCCTGCTGCCGAGACCGAGAGAGGAGCTAAATGGCCTGATGCTTGGCCTGAAAGACTGCAGAAAGCCCCATATTGGTTAAACAATGAACAGGGTGAAAAACCATCTTCTAAATTTTTTACAGCTGATGCAGAACGTTGGAACTACAATGTTGTAGATGAGCTTACCAACATGGGTGTTGGTTGGTCAGACGTGAGAAATGTCATGGACATGAGAGCTACATATGGAGGGTAAGCTTTCAACTTGCATTACAACTTTTACATGTTTCAAATTACACGTCTAACGGCATAAGCCATAGTTTTTGTTTCAAAGAGGCTAACAGCAAAACTTACGCACATCAAGTAGAGAATTGCATATTTGAAACCGCACTTTTAGGTTTTAATCCGTGCATATAACATAAGTATATTAGTAACAGTATTATTATTGAATCACTGATCATGAAGGGATGATTATGAAGTCATTTTATGTGTGCAGATTTGCAGCAGCTTTGAAGGATCTACCTGTATGGGTATTTAATGTGGTGAATGTAGATTCTGCAGACACACTTCCTATCATCTTTGAGCGAGGTCTTTTTGGAATATATCATGATTGGTGTGAATCCTTCAGCACATATCCACGAACTTATGATCTACTGCATGCAGATCATCTTTTCTCAAATCTAAAGAACAGGTATAAATGAAAATATATTTTTATTCTACCATTTTTCAAGTTGGCTTAAGAGATAATACCATATTAATTTGATTTAATTATATTGTTTTGGCTTTTCAGGTGCAAACTAGTTCCTGTTATAGCAGAGGTTGATAGAATACTTAGACCAGGAGGTTATATGGTTGTCCGCGATGAACTTAGTGTAATTGATGAAGTAGAGAATTTGTTGAAATCTCTTAATTGGGAAGTAACCTCCAAAACCTCCAAAAACACAGAGGGGGTGCTCTCTGCAAAGAAAGGCTACTGGCGACCCGACTCTTAATGTTCAATCTAAGATTAATGGTATTTTCAAACAAGCAGAACACATTCAGTGACATGGGTTTCAATCTGTCATAGACCTTCAATGGTACAAATAGTTGTCCTGAAAACATTATAGCCTTCATTTGATGTATATCATTCAAGTAGTATGCCAAAACCTAGATGTAGGCCAAGATGCTGTAGAATTTGTAGTTTGTTAATTTGAAATGTGGTCCAATAATTATGAGATTCACCATTAGTTATTTGTGCCAATATTGACATTAGTTCCACTTGAAAACTGTGGGAGGCTTTTTGGATAGCATCATGCCAAGCAAAAGGGGTTAGATGGTGCAAAACAATAATGAGACAATTTTTATTTGGTAACTTCAAATATTGTAAGAGTTCCCGAACCCCAAGAACTATACGAGTTCTAAGGAACTAAAAACTCTCATTTTTATATAAGCATTGACAAGGGCATCCTCTTAACCCATAAGTAATGAGCCAGGGAAAGAAGTATGCAATGCTAAAACAAAATTGCACTACAACATCATTACTATTTTGATTGAGAACTTTTTATAAGTTAACAATTATATTACAGCATACAAATATTCAACATAGAAGGAAAATGAACTGTAGGAGTTCCCGAACCCCAAGAACTATACAAGTTCTAAGGAACTAAAAACTCCCAATAATTTATTTAAGCAATGGCAGGAGTAATCACTTGACCCATATGTCTTGAGCCAGAGAAGTAAATAAGCAATGCTAAATCATACGAGACCTGTAAGACGATAACTCATAAAGACTTCTTAAAATAAGCATAAATTCATTTTCATTAAGAAACATTTATAAGTTAAAGTTAATCCAAACTGTATTATACCATATACAAACATTCAAAGGGGAAAAGAATTGTAGGAGTTCCCGAACCCCAAGAACTATATGAGTTCTAAGGAACTAAAAACTCCTAATGATTTATATAAGCATTGAAAGATGATGCATTCCCTTGACCCATATGTATTAAGCAAGAGAAGTAAGCAATGCTAAATAATTCTGCCTACAAAAGGATCAACTTATCAAGACTCTTTTTCAAAAACTATAAACTTATTCAATTAACATCGTTTTATGAGATAAAATTTAATCCAATCAGTATTACAGCATATGGATAATCAAAATATTGAGAATAAGAATTGTAGGAGTTCCCGAACCCCGAGAACTAAATGAGTTCTAAGGAACTAAAAACTACTAATAGTTTATATAAGCATTGAAAGAGAAATTCACATTCACTTGACCTATATGTATTAAAGCCAGAGAAGTAAGCAATGCTAAATGTTTCCCTAGTACAAAGGCATAAACTTACAAGACTTTTTTAAATGAATAACTATAAACCTATTCAATTAAGAATGTTTCATTATAAGTTAAATCATTACTACCTACAAAAACATAAGTATACGAATAATGAAAAATAGTTAGAAAATGAATTGTAGGAGTTCCCGAACCCCAAGAACTATATGAGTTCTAAGGAACTAAAAACTCCTAATTATTTATATAAGCATTGAAAGAGATATTCACTTGACCCATATGTATTAAGCCAAAGAATTAATTAAGTAAGCAATGCTAAATTATTCTACCCACAAAGACTTGTTAAATGAAGAACCATAAACATATTCAATTAAGAAGATCTTATAAATTAATCCATACAATACTATCATATATGAATATCAAACAAAAATGGGGGGAAAATTGTAGGAGTTCCCGAACCCCAAGAACTATATATGAGTTCTAAGGAACTAAAAACTCCTCATAATTTATATAAGCATTGACAGATGCATCTACTAAACCCATATGTATTGAGCTAGAGATTAATCAAGTAAGCAATGCTAAAACAAAATACTCAAAACTCACAAATCAAAAATTACTCAATTTTCAGCACTTGAAACAATGAAAACATGATAATTACAGTATCCTTAAAGAACAAAAATTCAGATCTACTTTAACATTATAAACTATCAAATAATCAATCAATATAAATTCAAAAGAACAAAAAGTAGATATAATTAGCACAAAAATGAATTAATTCATGGTAATGTTGACTATAAAAAATACATTATTATTACACAATAAATGTAGATAATATTGTTACAAATTTACAACAACCCCATAAATTAGGGTTTGGATTTGGGATCCTCTTGTTTGTAAAGCTTATTATATTCTTCAAGTTCATCATAATAAATATCCCAAACACAACGAACGCATCCGCTACCACAACAATCACCGGGTTCCGGTTTCTCCGGAGGCGGAGGAATCTCCTTCTTCTCCGCTTCAGAATTAGGTTTAGGTTGGATCGGGTGCGACGCGGGAATATTAGATGTTCCTACGGATTCAGCCATAGGATAAGGTTGGAGAAAAAAATAGGGTGAGGTTCGACGAAGGCGAGAATTTGTGTTGGTGGTGGCGATGATGTTGAGAGGGAGGAGATTTTGTGTGAAATGAGAAGCTCCTGCTCTCATGGTCAATATCGTCGCCGCCGCCGCCAAGTCATGTTTGGAACGAGCAAGCGCAATGTTTGAAACTTCTGAATGGCTCAATGTCCTTTTATGCAACCCTGATTTCGTTTATCCTTGTTTTTATCCCTTTTTTTATTACTACTTGTTACACCACCAAGTATGCTTTTTTTACCATCTGGTTTTGTTAACGACGTGTACTCTTGTTTCAAAGGGAGATGTTAAAGAATTCAAAATTATAAGTACTGTATTGTCTTAAGAAAAATAAGACATTGTCTTTTAAGTTGTGAATACATAAATTTTCTTTTAAATCGTAGATATTTGGGTCCTTAAATGAATCTCAGTTACCTTGAAAAAATTCGTAGATATTTGTTGTGAGAGGTCAACCACTTAAATGAATCTCAGTTACCTCGAAAAAATTCGTCTTTGCAGTTATACGCAGAGGATACCTTTAGCTTAAAAAAAATTATGACAAAAATTTAGTTTGAAGAAATAATGAGTGTATCTAAACCATTAAATTGTAAATGTAGGATAATATTTTAATTAGAAAAAATTAAGAAAAGTTTAATAATAGTTAAGATGTAAAAATTGAAAAAACTCGAGAGAGAAAAAATCGAGAGAATCTATGCTTCAGTCCAAAGTCCTAGTTTGAACTCATTAGCCCTTAGGTAGACCACATCCATTGGAACTCCACCATTGTTTATCATCTGATTGTTTCGTCGTCATCTGCTAGAGTTCCTCCGTGGACGCCCTTCAGCGACCAAAGTCTACTACCAGTACCACCATCATTTTATTAATATTTAATTATTCATTAAAATTAGCTTGTTCAAAAAAAATTATTCATTAAAATTATAAATAACATTTTATTTTTAAACTAATAAAAAATCTGTTTTTAAAATAAAATTCGTATAAAAAGCAGTTTAAACTAAAAAATGGTTTGAAAATATTAAATCGGTTTGTAATTGTGAAGGTTTTGAATTGGTAACTGAATAAAAGATAAACTAAATAAATGATATACAATTTGATCTCTCTCTATCTCACTGAGTGAGTTCTGTAAATTACTAAGCTTATGTATACAATATATATATATATCTATCTTGCATGGGTACTCCATTTTAGACCGAGTACCGGTACCGGATACGTACCGGATACCGGTACGCGTATGGTACTTCTCCGGTACGCACCGACGCCGTACCTAATTTTTTTTTTTGTTTTTTGCAACGGGTACACGCGTGGTACACCTGTGGTACTCGCGTGGTACACCAATCCAAAACAACACGATTTTTTTTCTCCTTTTTCTTTTATTATTAGTTTTTTTTATAGGAAGATTTACGTTTTTTATTTGTTTATAATATAAAGTAGCAATTATTGCTAAAAAATAATAACAAAGTAGCCGCCGGAATTATTCACTCATTCGTTGAAAAGGAATAGACTAAATTTAAAGAGAGATGAAGATCTAGTTTTTATTCATACCAATCTTCGTCTTCTCTCAAGAAAGAGAAATATTAATATTTATAATGAAAGTGCAACAAAAATGTGGGATATTCGTAGAGATGAATGGGATTTATTTAATATATAGTTGTTATTCTTGAAATTGCTAGTCTTTCTCGCGGTGAACCTAACTAGATGTCACTCTTTTTAGCGATGATGAAGAGGAAAATAATTGACTCTTTTTGAGCTAATTGGTTTTTAATTTCATATTTTGATGTTTCTAACAATTTAAATTACATTTAAAGTGTGTTGTGATATTTTTTATGTTTAATTATTTGTTTTAACAATATAACTATATTATTTGATATATATAATTATATTTTTTAAAAAAATTATAGGGACGTACCCGTACCTTAGTTTTTCTAAAAATGACGTACCCCATACCGGTACCGGTATCGGTACCGTACCCGCACCCGGGCAACATTATTCATCTAGAAGTAGTAATCAATAATTATTTCTTTCAAGGTTACCAAGTCAAAATTTTGCTCTGACCTAAGCTTTGACATTTAACAACCACCTCTTTGGTGAAATGAAGTGTATCATTTTTTCTTTCCTTCATCACCTAGCTCCACCTTTTGTATGATACAGAACAATTTATCTTTTGATTTAAACAGAACAATTTTTTAGGCACCATGTTTATAAGTGATGTGAATCACCAAAGAATCAAAACAAATGGAATATATATACACATAGCAGAAAAAGGAACAGGACCACTTGTTCTTTTGCTTCATGGTTTCCCAGAAATATGGTATGCTTGGAGACACCAACTCAACTACTTGTCACAACATGGTTATCATGCTGTTGCACCTGATTTAAGAGGATATGGTGACTCTGATTCTCCTCTAAATCCTAATTCCTACACTCTTCATCACATCGTTGGTGATCTTATTGGTCTTCTTGATCATTTTGGTCAACAACAGGTATGTATGTCAAAACCAGTTCTCTTGTATCTCCATGTTTCAAATTCTTGATTTCATAGGTTTTTTTTAGTTTGATAATTGTAAACTTACAAATATAAAAAAGGAAAGTATATAGTTATGGAATAACAAATCCGTCTCTAAAGAAAATAGATAGATGAACGCACACAAGAACACAAACTATTGAGTATGGCTCATAGTCACAGAAGAGGGGTGGGGGAGATAGCCCCCTCAAAGTACGGATCAGGGTATTCTTTCTAGTAATAATACAGAACTATATTTGTTTTGTAGTTGCAGACGAATGAATGATTGGACATGGAGTTTGACCAATTGTGTCTACGTCTCTCATAGTAGAGTATAATGCAGTATTTAGATATACTATGGTCCAAGTTACAATTTCACTCCTCTGCTGCTGCATTTGTTGCGCTTTCAACTCCACTATTTATGCTCGAGTCGAGTGTCTAACACTAATTTATTCTCTCTTTTGAGTAAAGGCATATGTAGTTGGATCTGATTGGGGAGCAAACATTGGATGGCACCTAAGTCTATTTAGGCCTGATAGAGTGAAGGGATTTGTTGCTCTAGGTGTTCCTTACTTTCCAAGGTCTCCAACAGATAAAACTGTTGAAACTATAAGAAAAATATATGGAGATGGAACTCATGTTTACCAATTCCAGGTAGAGTACCCTTTTATGGCTTAACAAAGTTAAAGATCAAAGAACTATATTTTACACTAATTCTCATTGAAATTGTGTGCTTTGTGGTTGGCAGGAACCAGGTCGCGCAGAGAGAGCTTTTGCTAGATATGATTTCTTGACAGTAATGAAGAAATTTTTACTCATTACTAGGACACATTTTATAGCAGCTCCTTCTGGCATGGAGATTATTGATTTCTTGCCAACTCCTTCGGTTTTGCCGTCGTGGATAACTGAGGAAGAACTCGTGGTCTTTGCAGACAAATTCCAAGAATCTGGTTTCACAGGCGCATTCAATTACTACCGCGCAATGGACTTGTAAGTATCGTTTTTTTTTTTTTTTTTATATATGTTTTCTGTTTAATATTTTACAACAAATCATATTTTAGGTGATAATTTTAAAAGCAGAAAATGTTACAATCTACTAAAGTAATAGGCTTCTGGATGAGTCTATTTTGATTACTTATAATTGTTAAATGCATGACAATTATTGAATCCTTTGCTACACTCAATGGTTACAGAAACTGGGAGCTTCTAGCACCATGGCAAGGATCAAAGATAACAGTTCCAACTAAATTTATTGCTGGAGACAAAGATGTTGGTTTTCAAAATGGTACAAAAGATTTTGTGGAAGGTGATATTTTCAAGAGTCTTGTTCCTAACCTCGAAGTGGTTATACTAGATGGCCATCACTATATACATCAAGAGAAAGATCAACAAGTTTCAGAGGAAATCCTTTCCTTCATCAGTAAATTATCTTTGGATTAGGCAATCTTCAACAGTTTGAGACATTCAATTTATAAGTATTGTTAATCCCTTTGTTTTAGTTTGTGGTACAGAAGCAGAACTATTTCTTATTAAGACAAGTTATATGCAATGTTTTATGTGTTGTTTTTACATATGTTAGACTTAAATTTCGCCCATCGTCAAAAAGTGACGTGAAAAGTCGGTAATTATTCAATGCTATAAATAAATACAGTATCAAATTAGGACACTGGATAAAAGTGAAAGAAAGAATAAATCATCATCATCATCATCATCATCATCATCATCATAAAGTAAAAGGAAAATAATCAGTCATTCCTTTTAGCCAGTTTAAGTAATTTTAGAACATTTTCATAAACAATAAATGTCATTGAAGCAACAGGAATGTTTATCAAAAGGTTCGGAGTGATTCCCTTGTAGAATCCTCGGACACCTTCAAATCTGCAAGAACCGAACATAATCAACAATGCAAAAATGATTGGTACAATTTCAAATTATCAAGAGCATATCAATATGGATTATGAATGCACACAAAAGTAACAACAGTCTTTATAATTCATTGTCGACAGTGTTACATGAGAGTCAACCTGTTGCGTTGCCACGGTCTAAGAAATGCAATTATCAATAACATTAATCTCATTCCTAACCCAGTTTCACCTTTCCTTGTTTGTTAATGAAAAGATGCAAGATAGATCACAATGGGTTTTAACTATGTACCTTGCAATTTCTTTGACAATATGCCAACTGTTTCTATATCTTGGTATCCCATCACTGTCAGGTCGTTGCTGCAGAGAGAAAGAACTGTCAGTCTAGCTCTGAGATTTAGAAAGATACACAATTAAAAGATAAGCACAATGTATTATTCCTATTCTTGTAATCACACTCTGGTACCTGCAAACGAGTCCGTATAACCTGAAAAAAAAAAAAAAAACAGCATGCTACATGAGTAAACAACTTGTTCTATGATTGATATATTAAGTTTAAGGACACAAGAGTCCAAAATTTTCTCCTTCAAAAGACATTGGGGGGAGAGAGTTGTACCTGAAATGGATAGGTTGGGAATATTGCAGCAACTCTTGATGTTGCTCCAAGAACAGCAAAATCAACAGAATTCTGGGGAAAGGAATAAAATATCAAAACATGGCATATGTAAATCACGGAAAATACCTTGAGTACTTGAATATAACATTCAAATGAAAATATTTATTAGCATACAATAGAAGGATGCTAAGAGTACAATATACAAGACTCAAAATATGTCTTAAAAAGCCATGAGCTTGTCAAAATGATTTATATGATATGCGTTCGTTTCATTTAAAATGTCCCAAAATTCAACATATACATAAACAGCTTATCAAAGCCTTAAAATCTGAAGCAATGATTGGTATAATATTACAACGCATTAATATGAACTTGTTAAAAAAATTTGCAAAATGGTTTGATGCACGGGCGAAAGAGCCAATATGTTCCGCAAAGTATTATATTTCACAACAGCAACGCCTTTCCGACAAGGTGAACCCAACTACATAGTTTAAGTGACAAGAATATCCTATCATAAATCATGTCTAATGACAATTTCTTTAAACCTTAATCCTTCTTAACATTTTAGCTTATAGTTTTTATCTAACAATTGGACTACTCTCCAATTGATCCATATTCCTTATTAGGAATTATACGACTCTTCCTTACAAATGCTCAAACCACCTAAAATAATAATAACAACCCCACAATTTGAACGGTAATGACAATTGATATGTATCTTACGAACAGTCATCCACCAAAATAGTGATTAAGCTAACCGACACAACTAATATCATCTTAAGTATATAGAAACCGAGACAGATTATGATCTAGTCAAAATTCTAGGTATCCACTATCCACATAAAAGCAACAGCCATGGAGATCATGATTCTAGAAATGTGTCCCTTTGATCTAACAATATGTAGCAATGATGAATGCAAACAAGAACTCAATGCCATACAAGTAACCGAAAAGGACAATCACCAAACAATCATTTATGAAATGTAAATAGTTCAGTACAAGTGAAATTTCAGAGTTAAATCAATCCAAGGTCCAATAACTTACCAAGATTTGATCAGGGTTTTGATGTTGTATTTTACTTCCTTTGGTCTTCAAATTGACAATAGTTTTACGAAGCTCCTCGTATACCGTGACGTGAATTGCAATATAAGAGACCTGCCAAACCCCACAAAGTCAAGCAAGCTCTATATGAACAAGTAGACAATAAAAATCATGATTTTGTCAATTCTTAATATAGTCGGTGGCTATCAAGATTTAAAAACTAAAATGGTGTCATCAGTATAAAATAATCCATAAAAAGCTTGACAAATAACAAAACCAAAACACTTCAACAACAAATTATCATATGGTATAGTTTTATATAATTAAATTTTCATCAATGAATTCCACGTTATCAAATATAAATAAATGTGAAATCCACCCAATGAATGATATTAAATGACCAGCAGATTCTTCATTTACTTGGTATGGTCCTAATAGTATGGGATTATATTTGTTTTTCCTCTTGTATATACAGATAAAAATTCGAAAAATATTTGAAAAGAAAGACCTTCATCTATGTAAAATGTCACATATTATATTTAATCTTCCATTAAAATTTCAAGTGGCACGATCGACAGGAAAAATACAAGAGCAAGTAACATTAGAAAAGAGCAATCCCTCAGTTAAGTGCACTAAATCCGTCTTCCCTCCAATGGTGCTAACATGTGCTAGTGGCGATGTGAAAATCACAGACAAACTAATTATAATTGTAGCTTGACAGTAATTGGTTCAAAGAATCTAATGTGAGGTTTCTGATAATTTATGAGTTTAATTGTCATATTGAATTGAAGTGTTCACAATGGCTAGTTGCAATTGGCTCCACTCAACATTAAGTATCAATTTTATCCTTTTAAGACCTTTATCTTTATTTAAGCTCAATTCCACACATTATAATGTTTAATTATAATTTTAAGTGCCAAGATTGACAGGAAAAATAACAAGAGCCAGCAACATACCATAAATAAACTAGGAACAATCCCTCTGAAAAGTGCACTAAATCCTTCTTCCCTCTTTATGGTCCTAAATGCATCTGATATTTGATTATACAGATAAAAATATACAATGACATGTTAGCAATTGGTATAATGATGAACATAATCAAAATTAACCCGAAAGTATAGTTAATGTAAAGATGGAGAGCATACCATATAGCCCAGCATATGGCCGTGCCTGATGAAGAGGTGTCTGAAGCTGCAGTCTTGTCTTCACTAGCGAAAAAGGATTTCTGCACAAGCAAACCTGACAACAGGTGAAGGAAACCAAAATGACTGTAAGTTCAGTTTTGAAACCATTCAGGAATGTGCCACAATATGATTGATTGGTTTTGGAGCCCTAAACATCCAACTTTGAAAGCTAAGCAATATCTCAAATATATGCAGAGATAAGAAAGTAGTAAAGTATATTAGTTTCATCCTCACATAATATTCAAGCAACAATTTTCATAAGAAAAATCATCTAATACAATTTTACCAAAAGCATTTCATCGTATCACTTCTTACTACTCATTGGCCGAATAGAAACAAAAGTTAAAAATGCAAAACCTAAGGATATTATGAAACCTTACTCCAAGTTGCAACAACAAATAAATACAAAAATGCTAGCAGGATTGAACATATAATCTATCTATATATCTTACTATGAATTATAAATGTGGATATCTTTTCATTATATTGTATTTTTTAACACTCACCAAAGCTCCTGCTTCCATAGCTGAGGCAAGATCTGGAATATACTTCTCCTCACTGCTCATAGCAATAGCATGTCTTTGTTTAGCTTTGACATAGCTGCAATTGTAAAAAAAAGAAAAAGATGGGGTGATGATGAGTGATGACTTTGGTCTACTAGGAACGCAATAAGATAGACCGGCAATCATTCAAAAATGAGTATGTTTACTCCAGCTCATGAGAGCTTATGTTACACTGCACACATACACTAATTAATCCCCCCATGTAACTAACTAACTAACTGAAGTTGGCTAGATCCCTTAGGGTGTGTTTGGGAGTTTAGGAGGGGGGGATAGGGGAGGGCTTTTGAAAAAAGGAAGGAGGAAAGGGAAATAGAAGGAAGGGCAGTCCCCCAACTTGAATGGATGAGTTTATTTTACTTCATAATACAAAATCCCCCTAATAGGAGCGAACTCAAAATATATTTGAGGAGGAAGAGGACTTTCATAAATTCTTCAAATCTAACATGGTATCAGAAATGGTGCAATGATTAAATACAAAGAACAAATTCAGAAAAGAGAATATTCATATCTGATCTCTCTCAAATGCTTTCTCTAGGTTTGTTTACAATTTCTAACATGGTATCAGAAGTTAAAAAACGAGGGGAGGGGGGACAATCCTTCGACATGATAAAAAACAAGCAGTGCAATTTTCGATAAAAAATCAAATGAAACTACCAGGTTCTATATAAGGTCCCATGATACAAACACATTGATAAAGTACTATACTGTATTCACAAACATCAGGATGCAAAGATAAAAGAGTTTGCCATCCTAATATATCATTCTTTCTAAGTGAGCATCAGATGTTTTTAACTACTTACTATAAGAGTCCTAAACCCGATGAAATAGTTGACCCAACAGCCCCAGCAAGAAAGCCTGCATATAGCCCTCTCAATCCCTGCAAAATAAATCACAGCACCTAAGTAGCACATTCATAGGGTACCAAAACCAGAAGTTTCACTCCTATATTAATGCACAAAAGATGTCAAGTTACCAACACCTAACCTTTTAATTATAAATGGAAACAAAGGACACGAAGCCTATGAAAACACAAGCTGACCCTCACAAAAGTAAGAGCAAGCGCATGAAGTGAAAAATGAAGTTTAATCTCTAAAGACTTGAGTTAACATTCATATCACTCAGTTCCAGGGATGCTATTCAGTTTATCTTCAATCTTTACCAGAAACCATAGTGCTGACTTTATCAAATTATACATTTCATATCTTTCCTATGAAGTGCCAATTTTTTAACATTTTGTTTGTCCGATACTACATCCAAATCAATTATAAGTTAAGAAAAATGTCTAAATTTGTTAGACTCAAATATAAGAAAATGCCAACTAGTCTATCTACATATAATTTTTTTTATTCCGAAAAAAACCCTTACATTAATTCTTTAATATGGTGAATTGATAACTGATAGTTATGACATATTTTATAAAAGGAAACGTGGGCAAAAGGATACAGCTAATCATTCCCTTATAGGAATGTTTCCTTATTCAGCGAGGGAAGAGAAAATAGATGTGGATCAAATTGATTAAATAGCAGAATGTTCTCTGCCATTGTTTTTATGCATGATTTGAGTGGTGAATTTTACCCTAGGAGAGTTAAGGCCTCTCGAAGTGCCTCCTTTATCATTTACAGCTTATTTCCTTACATTTTAGTCTTCTGTTTGTATTGTGAGCTAGATCTCACATGAACTCTAGCTATTTCCAGCAATAAGAATTTCTATTCACTACTATATTCTACTGTTTTATTTTATTGATCAATGTTTAATCGTAATCGAGATCGAGTCCTATCAATAACCATACAAATTAGGAGCAGATTAATAAATGTAATTTTTTTTACATAAAAATAAAACTAAATGCACTTAATTAGGTATTTCCATAGTCTTCTTAGTTACTATTATAAGCAAAAATATTATATATATAAAAAAAATTGGTTTTCACCACCAGTTTAATCTGGTTCGGAGGTCGGTTCTGGCAGCCCCTGCCGATCGCAGCTGTGGGGATGGATCCGTAGTACTCCCTACCAAGTTTAGTGTCAATCACCACTGAATCAACTAACGATTGTTTAAGTGAAATTAGTTATATATCATTCTTAATTCTTATAATAGTAACCAACTAATTTTAAAATACAAGATGTTCATTGCACATAAGTGTAAATTCTTTACACAGAAGGTGCATATTCAATTTTTTTTAAATCTTTCTGATAACAGTAACCAGAACGAGTATTGTGATAGCGAAAAACAGACAAACCTCTAAGCGAGCAATGGTGAAAATGGCGTGAGCGGTGTTGTTGTATCTAGGAATTTGAGAGAGGAGTCGTCGACCATCGTTAACTTCAAAATCAATCAAATAAAATGAACAAAAGGTATGAGGAGAAATGAGAAGAAGAAACAAATGATTTTTATGTGAAAAAGATCGAGAGAAAACCTTGAAACCTAGTTTGGACAACGTCGAGGGGATGATTGATGGTTACGGTGGAGAATCTGGAAGCTAAGGTGGCGACGCCGTACTCCCATTGCAACTTCTGGCGGTGCTTGGTTGCTTCCATTGATTTGAGAACAGAAAAATGGAGAATGTGTCTGACGAAGAAGAGAATTGAAGCATGGTTTTGTACTTCTCTAACAATCTAACTAACTGTTATTGTGACGAGAGAAACTTGGAAATTTGGTAGCTCACACACAACACACTGACACACTCCCACTCACACCGTAACTGTCTAACAAACTCCAATCCACATCGGCTCAATTTGCTAAAAATAAGCTATAAGATAGTTGATAGCCGATAAGTTAGCTTATAGCTGAAAAGCTAGCTTATAGCTGATGGCTGGTAGCTTATAGCTGAAAAGTTAGTAGAATAAAATTAAAGTGTTTGACAAATTTAGTTGTTGTAAATACAAAATGACATAAAAATACATGTTTAGTGGGTAGTTTTTTTTTGTAAGTGTTAGTGGGTAGTTATTATAATTTTTAAAAAATAAATAAAATTAATGAGGGTAAATATTAAATAAAATGAAAAAGTTATAGGCTCTGTTTGGTAAAAATAAGCTATAAGCTAGCTTATAGCTGAAAAGCTGGCTTATAGCTGATAGCTGATGGCTGGTAGCTTATAGCTGAAAAGCTAGTAGAATAAAATTAAAGTGTTTGGCAAATTTAGCTGTTGTAAGTACAAAATGACATAAAAATACATGGTTAGTGGGTAGTTTTTTTTTTGGTAAGTGTTAGTGGGTAGTTATTATAATTTTTAAAAAATAAATAAATAAAATTAATGAGGGTAAATATGGAATAAAATGAAAAAGCTATAAGCTATAAGCTCATACGCTACTTGAAATAGCATCTCAAAAAACGCTATAAGCTAGTTAGAGAAGCTCGTTACCAAACACTTTACATTTTTTTCAAACAAGCTTATAAGCTAGTTCAATAAGCTATAAGCTAGCTTATTGGACTTACCAAACAGTGCCATAAGCTATAAGCTATAAGCTCATATGCTACTTGAAATAGCATTTCAAAAAACGCTATAAGCTAGTTAGAGAAGCTCGTTACCAAACATTTCACATTTTTTTCAAACAAACTTATAAGCTAGTTCAATAAGCTCTAAGCTAGCTTATTGGACTTACCAAACGGTGCCATCATGTAAAATTGTTGTAACATTTTTTTTTTTTACAAAATTTTTGTATTTTTAAATAGTTTAGTAGCGGAGATATACTTCTATCAACTGCTAACTAATTTTTTTTTTGTATGACATTATTATTGCTTAAAAGGAATAACATTTATGCTTGATTAATATTATTCCTTTTATGCTTATTAATTAATAAATAATGTTTGGCTTAGATTTTTTTTCTAATTTAACCTTCAAAGAGGGTATTTATTCATCGATAAATGAGAATAAGTTATATGAAAATCCACATATGCAATCCAAAAGTTTGTTACAAGTTAATTGTGGGTACCACTTGCAAATTCACTTATATGACTTATTCTCATTAATTGATGGATAGATACCCACAAATTATGAAGGGGTAAAGTATGCCTCATTTTGATGTTAATTGTTTATTCCTCTGGTCCTTAATATAAAAGAGACTTTACTTTTTAGATTTATTTAGAATATAATGTATCTAGTTCATATTATAGATTGGATACATTAGATTCTCAATAAATCTAAAAAGTAAAGTTTATCTTATACTCCCTCTGTCCCAAATTATAAGGGAAAATAAAAAAATCACACTTATTAAGGCAAAGTAAAACATGAGAATTTGAAGTATGTTTTTGTGAGTTTTCCTTGGAATAAATTGCATAGGAAGATGTAAAAACAATTTTTATTGATTGTTGTTTATTGAGAAAATGAGAGAGAGGAGAAATTAAATGCAATTTGCATTTAATTTTATGAAAATAAGAAAAAAAATATTATTAAAAATGATTTTTTCTCTTATAAGTTGGGACAAAAAAAATGAATTTTTTTCCCTTATAATTTGGGATGGAGGGAGTATTAAGTATCGGAGGGAGTAGTGTATTTTTTTTTTTACACAAACACAATTAACTCATTTCATTAATAATAAATGGTTTAATCCAACGAGGAACACCATTAAAATAAGTGCGACTAGACCAAGAAATGACCGCCTTAGCTAACGTATGAGCCGCCATGCTCACTTGTCGCTTAGTGAACTTAATCTCAAAGTTCATATTACATTCTAACAATAGTTTAATCGATGAAATAATAGAGCTTAATTCTGACACTCCTTGAGTAGTAACATGTATGGCATCTACCACAACTTTGGAATCACTTTCAAAAACAATATTGGTCCACCCCCTAGAGATGGCAATGCGCATAACCTCCAAAATAGCCATAGCTTCGCCTTCCGCTGCAGTAAGCTTATGCATACAATTATTTGTGCCTGCTGCAACAAAGACACTAGCAGAATTCCATTCCGCATACACCAGCCCCAACCCGTGCGACCCATGGTTTTTGTGATAAACTGACGTCGACGTTGCACTTCCACCTAGAGCTGGGTATGCGGGCTAGCCTGCCCCGTTTAACCCGCCCCGCATATTAAACGAGGCGAACAAGCCCTTCGACAAATACAAATGAGTTATAATATTAAGCCCGAGTCTGGTCCGCATAAGCTCGCGGGTTAAACGGTTAACCCGCGGACTATTACCAAAAAAAATAAAAAAATCACTTTTTTCAAAAAATAAACTAAATTAGTAAAATATTGATATAATGAAAGCTTAATAAAATATATTATTAATAATTTTATGTTTGTGATATCATTGAGTTTATCTATCTTCTCTTTGTAGGTAATGCAACTAAAATTAAATTCAACTGATTCTTATCGTCATTTTTGTACCGTCCATTTTAGTGAGAAAAACTTTCTACATGTACCCAAAAAAGCATAAAAAGATTAACAGATTCAACTTAACTAAATTACACCAAGGTAACCAAATTATTCAAAACATAATAGTGAAAAATACCCCCAAGAAAAATAACTACTCATTTGGACATGTATCTTTTAAATACTAGCAAATGTATATACAGCTAAGACAAAGTAAAAGATAGTGAAAAGGAATAAAAGATTATAAGTAGAAGAACATGTTCGGAATCCTGATGTTTTGTGTTGTTGTCTACTTGAATAAATTTGGAGTGTGTTGTTGCTTTTTATAATTAGGGTTTAGACTAAGTCTTTTTTTTTTTTTTGTGGTTAAAAAAGTTGAATTTGGACATGGATCAAGTTATTTATATCTGATAAATTTTGTAATTAATTATATAAAAAAAGTGACGGATCACGGGCTAACCTGCGAACCCGCGGATTTAACCCGCATAACCCGCGGTTTTAACGGTCCAACCCACACGGGCAAAAATATAAACGGGCCAAAAAAATTTGGTCTTAAGCCCGTGCTGGCTGTGGGTTAAACGGGTCGGCCCGCAGACCTTGGTCGTATACCCGGCTCTACTTCCACCACCCTTCGCGAGGCTTCTGCCAACGTTGCAGCATTGTACCTTGTGACACCGCTGCTGAGCGCGTGCTTCTGCATAATTAGAATTGTGAATATGAGTTATAGAAACAGTTGCAGTTGCAGGTCCGCTGGTTTGGTGCACCAAGTTTACAGTACGCCATTCGTTAATCATATGAGCTGCTCGCATCGCCACATCCTTCGCCGTGTCTCTAGTACCATTCCACACCCAATTGTTTCTGTTATACCAGATACACCACACAATCATAGCAATAGATCCTGCCACAGTTTCTGGTTCATTCCTGCAAACATCAAAAATTACAGCATCTGCACTGTTATTATTACGTAATCTAGGCTCAATAACCTCTCTCAATCAGGCTTCATTCCACACTTGTCGACTTTCACTACATCCAAATAATACATGCCAATCATCCTCTTCATTAATTAAGAAAAATGGGCATTCACTTGAGCACGGCACATACCTTTCCTTTAACCGTTTTCGAGTTAGTAAGCAACCACGGCATATTCGCCAAAGTAGGTGTTTGGTTTTTGGAGGTGCACCAATCTCCCTCTTTCATGAAGTTTTGATCCACCGACTTACTAGTGATGTAGTGTTTGTAACCAGATTTCACCGTGTAATTTTCATGACTCTCATGAATCCACACCATTTTATCATCCTTCACCACATCAAATTACATGGAAGTAAAGTTTCCTATTGTACTCATAATAATAACAGTGTTCTCTTCCAAACAACAAAATAACGACTATCTATAAGGACTTTACTTCCAACACTATCTGAAAAGAAATTCTCCGTATTTCACTGCTGGCCTAATGTAAAGTGTGATTAGTAAAGCCACATTGATAATTGATAAGGAACCCCAACTGAGGATATATATTGAGTATAATACCAACATACATTAAAGAACATGCAATTTGATTAATTTCTACTACTGATTAAACATCTCAAACCAAATCATGTGCTAATGGTGTTACTTCCAACCTTTAAAGTGAAAAGAAACGGAGTTGATAGGTGAGTGACCATTGTAATTGAGAGTGTAAACTTCATCAAGAAGATCAAAGTAGCTGATCTTAACTGTTGATCAGAACAGGTAGGAGGCCAGCTGGAAGTCCGTTGAGCAGGTGGTAGGAAGCAATCCGAGCAGATGATCCACGGAGGGGGGGGTTGTACCTGCAGGTGCTCCGATGCCAAAGTCAGACAAGGAATATAGAGAGCAAAGAGGTACTTAGAGAGAGGTTAGAGAGAGAGAGTAATTGCAATAATGAATAGTGTCTACCTTGCTCTCCCAAGAGGGAGAGTATTTATAGCCCCCAGCTCTGGGCCAAAGGTCCTCTTAATGGGCTGGACTAGCCAAGGCCCATTAAGAGGGACTGCCAAGATATCACCCTTAGATAGTGGGTAGAGTAGTAATTTTACCCTATCTTGGTGGAGAGGTTGTGCCATGCTGACATGGAGGTGGTTGGGCAAGCCATGTGGACTTTGTGAGGGTCTAGGTGGACTAGCATTAGTCTAGTCCAGAACAGGAGCCCCCCAAGTCGTTGCTCCTAGGCATAGGAGTGATGACTTTAGATGTGTGCCCAAGTACAGAAAGAAATCTCCTTGCAACCTCTCTTGAACAAAAGTGGACGAGGAAGTTGCTCGTCAAAGACTTGCTCGTAGCAAGTATCTGCAGTGTTTTGCTCGAATCGATTTTTCGAGGGTGTTTAATATCCTGCTCGTAATTATGGTTACGAGGAAGTATGTGTTGCTCGTATCTCCTGCGAGGAGATATTGCACAAGATGGAACAGTTGCTCGTTGCTGAAGAGATAACAACGAGAAGTATTGTTGCGCGTAACGATGACGAGGAGATGATTTTTCAAGAAAGAATTGTTGCTCGTTGCTTATGACGAGGAGGTTAGCAACGAGGGGGTTTTATTGCTCGTTACTATGACGAGGAGGTTTTGTTACTGGGAATGCGAAAGGGCGCATTTACTGCTTTGATTTTTACGAGGGAGTGTAAGGACCATTGGATCAAAGCGTCTCTTCACTCCCCTGGCTTGATCTATATAATAGAGGAGAGTGAACTTCATTCTTACTTTTCACTCTCTCTCTTCAATTGTGAATTCTCTGAAGTTTCAACTTACTAGTCAAATCGTTCTTCAGATCTCATTCATATTCAAGGTAATTCTTTCAAATTTTGCTCTTTTGATCCATTTTTTGTTGTTCCTGCCCAGTTTTGGGCGTTTTTTTATGAAGATTGCATGAATTTATGAATATTAGGATGAACATGCCGGGCACCATATGGATTTAGTGCCGGGGAGCTTTCCTCCCTTTTGAAACTTTAGATTAGACGACTAGTGACGGGGAGCCTATCTCCCCGTTTCAAACTTTGGATATTTTGTTAAGAGCTGGGGAGCCTATCTCCCCGTTTGAAACTTTGGATAGTTTGTTTAGGTGACGGGGAGCCTACCTCCCCGTTTGAAACTTTAGATAGTTTGACTTCGTGACGGGGAGCCTATCTCCCCCCTTTTTAACTTAGAAAATTTTGCATGAAATTTGCTGTTTAAACTTCATACCGGGGAGCTTACCTCCCCGTTTTTAACTTAGAAATTTTTACATGAAATTTGTTGTTGAAATTTCATGCCGGGGAGCTTTCCTCCCCGTCTTTAGAGAAAATTGCATGAAATTTGCTGTTTAAATTTCATGCCGGGGAGCTTATCTCCCCGTCTTTATTTGCCTTATCCTCCTCGGAAACGATTTTGATTGCCATTTGAAAAGGGCTTTGGTCGGGGACGGCGTCCTCGTCCTATCCTGCGCCCTTTCACTTGAATTGCGGTGAAAGGGTGGATTTGATCATCGAATTCACTTTGTTTTTGCTGCATTTCAGGTTGTAAAATGTCAGAGTCCGAGGAGGTAGTGGAAAGCCAAGGTGCGGAGAAGTATACATTGGTCGACTGCATAACCGATCCTGCGCTGGATTGGATTGCTCCAGAACCCCGGGGGATAGCCTCGGCGCTTACTTCCCAGGACCCAAGATTACATATGATTGTCGAGCAGCAGAGAGCAGATGGGCTTCAGAATTGGTCGACCCGTATACCCGGGGAGGGTGACCGGGTGTGCTCGTCCTTTGCCGGGCACGACTTTGCTATGTACGAATTTGTATTTAAGGAGATGGGGCTCAGGCTGCCGTTCAGCCCCTTTGCGGCCAGCGTGCTTAAAGCCTTGCAGGTGGCTCCGTCGCAGCTGCATCCAAATTCATGGTCTTTTATCATGGGGTTCGAGCACCTCTGCACGTATAGGAGTGTTCGTCCCACTCTTCCTCTTTTCTTTAGAATTTTCAAGATTCAACGTAAGCCGACGAGGGAGGTTGGGCGTGCACCTCGTCAGAATTGGGTTTCCTTAAAGCATCACGAGGATGTCAAATTGTTTAAAATGTTTGTGGATTCTATTAAGGACTTCAAGGAGAGGTATTTCATCATCCGGCCAGAGTCTCCAGCTGCCCGGGAGAGTTTGTTGGAACTGGAAGAAGATAGGGACGAGCAGGGTGTTGCTCGTAAAGATGACAACGGGCAAGTTATCTTCCGAGCAGTTCCTAAGTTCCCCCTTAGTTGGTCGTATGATCACTTTCGGAAGGAACCTAAGGAGTATACTACCGGGGACGCAGACTTGTCTCCCGAGGAGATGGCTGCCTTTGAAAATTTGAAGGCCTTTGTGGACGGTTTTACTCCGGGCATCTGGACGACTCGTAAGGGAGTCACACTAAGGGACGAGCATGGGAAGGCGAAGGTCTCTCCCCGCTTTATAAATACTAGGAACCTCCTCAAGTGTAAGAATGCCGGGGAGGTTAGGCTGTGCTTGGGTATTGCTGCTTTTCTATTTTTAACTTAGAAAAATTTCTGCTATTGTTGTGTGTATTCCTCGTGCTTTACTAACGTGTTCGTCATTTATTTGCAGACGAAATGGAAACCATTGCCGAGCGCATGCTGAAGGCCAAGCAGGATGAGAAGGCGAGCAGGTCTGGCCGAGGAAAAAAGAAGATTGTTGCCAGAGCTTCCCAGGAAGTGAGGCCGGGGACCCCTTCCGTGCAGGTGATTGGGACCTCGGGTGTTGGTTCGGGCACCCCTACCTCAGCTCCCCGGCCTCCTCCAGCGAAGAGGACAAGAGAAGAAGATTCCCCGGTTGAAGATGCGGGCATGGGAGGATGCAGAAATTTTCCAGTTCCTCGGTGCTTTACCGTGGATAAATTTTTTGAGAAGTATCCTCCGGAGGTCTTTGAAACTGAACGGGCTGCTATTCTTGATCAGGAACCAGAGGTTCGCCGGCAGCAGCATGCTCGTGACATGGCTGCTATGGTGCGAATGGTCTCGAGCAGCCTTGTCCTTGGTGACGAGCGGGAAACGTTAGTCAAGCAGCGGGACACTGCCCGGACCAAGCACGAGCGGGCCAAAGGTCGGATCAACCAGCTCGAACTCGTTGTGGATGACCTCAGGGAGAAGCAAAAACATTGGGGTGACCAGCTGGACGAGCACCGTAAAAGGGGAGAGGATTTGGATGCTGCTCGAGCTGAAATTGAAAGGCTTAATGCTGTCATGGTTCCGGGCGAGAACGAGCATAAGGCTGCCGAGGGGTTGACCACTCGAGCAGACTTGGTCAAGGTGATTGCTCAGCTGTCCCATGACTTTGTAGAGGGTACTGAGTACGCCTTCGAGAATGCCGTGCAGCAAATCAAGTGTCTCAATCCTGATGTGGAGCTGGTGACCCGAGGAATGCATGTGAACGGGCAGGTCCAGGATGGCCAGATTGTTATTCCGGCTGGACTGGCCGACTCTGATGAAGAGGAGGAAGATGCTGAAGGGGTGCTCGAGGAGGGTCACGAAGACGAGCAGGAGGATAGATGCGAGGAGTAGATGTTCCCATCTTTTTTATTGTAATTTATTTTTGTCTCTTTGAATTTTTTGGGGCCTTTGAGCCATGATTTGTAATATTGGAACAAGTGGGCTTTTGTCCCCGTCTTTTTATTTTTATGACAATTTCGGGCAGGTGCCCGTTTTTTATATATGCTTGTATAAAACTGCTCGTCTATACCTGCTCGCATGTATGTTTCCTTATTTTTGCTCGCGTGTATGTTTCCTCCTTTTTTAACTTAGAAAATTTTATGAAATTTTGTTATCAATCTTGAGCCGGGGAGGTTCTCCTCCCCGTTTCTAACTTGGATAAAATTTCGCCTGAGATTTGAGTCGGGGAGTTTTATTCCCCATTTTTAACTTAGCGAAATTTTATGCTAATTTGTTTGCCAACGTTGGGCCGGGGAGGTTTTCTTCCCCGTTATTGGCATGACTGAAATTTCGTTGTTCGAACTGGAACCGGAGAGTATCCCCTCCCTGTTTTGATCGTTCGAGCACGTCATGTGTTCGTTTGAGTCGGTTGATGTGTTCGTACGAGCATGTCGGTGTGCTCGTCCGAGCAAGTTATTGTGTTCGTCCGGGCACGTTAGTGTCCCCGTCCGAGCAAGTTGGTGTGCTAAGTTTTGCCTGTTTATTTTTATGCCAATTTTGTATACTTGTCATATTTTTGCATGTATGAATGCTGCGCTCGTTGTTATTTTGCCGGGGAGGTTTCCCCTGCTTGATACTGAGCATGTTTTATTGAGGGTAGTCTCCTCTGTTTTGACTTAAACAGTTTAGGGAACTGTATAAGCACTTAGAGTTGTTTCTAAGTTACGCGAATACAAGCACGCTAGTGTACCCTTCTTCGCAACCTGAACCTCCCATCGCGAGCTGGGTGCTAGGTCGTGGCACGGGGACGATGGGCTCGTTTCAAGAGTTATCCTCGTCTAGCAAGAGTTCCATTTCCCTTATGGTGAATTAGTTCCCCTGCTATGGTTTTAGATGAGCACGTGTGCCATGGTGCCCTCCGTTGTTTAAGGTGCTCGATTCGTTGTGTTCTGAAGTGCGAGCAGCCTTTTTTGGTGTGGCAATAACTTAGCTGTAATATTGTTTTAATTTCTGGGCATTCCAAGGTCGAGGAAGTTTCTTTCCTCGAAGGTCCTCGAGATAGTATGCACCATTTTCTGTTTTGTCAATGACGCGGTATGGTCCTTCCCAATTGGGTGCAAGTTTGCCCTCCTGGGAGTCTGCATTGCGTCTTAGGACGAGGCTGCCCACCTCGAACTCTCTTTTGATGACTTTGGTGTCATGACGGGCAGCTATTTTCTGTTTCAAGGTGGCCTCTTTTAAAGAAGCACCTGTTCGAATTTCCTCGACGAGGTCGAGCTCTTCTCGAAGTGCTTCGTCATTTTGCTCCTCGTCAAGAGGTTGCTCAGTCCGACGAGATGGTTCCCCAATCTCTACGGGGATAACTGCCTCCGTTCCGTATACCATTCGGAAGGGGGTCTCTCCAGTTGTGGAGTGTGGGGTTGTTCGATAGGCCCAGAGTACATTGTCAAGCTCTTCGACCCATTTCTTTTTGTTCTGGTCAAGTCTTCTTCGTAACCCTCTCAGGATTACTCTGTTGGCTGCTTCAGCCTGCCCGTTGGTTTGGGGGTGCTCGACCGATGTGAAGTGCTGCTTGGTGCCCAGGGCAACAAGGAATGCTTGAAAATCTTTGTCTGTAAACTGTGTTCCGTTATCTGTGACTACCACCTGTGGTATTCCGAATCTAGCTAGCACATTTCTTTTGAAGAAGCGCAGGACTCTGAGTGATGTGATGTCGGAGAGGGGTTCGGCTTCCACCCACTTTGTGAAGTAGTCCACTGCTACTATTAGGTAGCGATTTTGATAAAGTCCTTTGGTAAAAGGACCAAGTAAGTCCATGCCCCACCAGGCGAAGGGCCAGGGGGAAGACAAAGATTTTAGTTCTCGAGGGGGAGCTAAGTGCATATCCCCATGCCTTTGGCATTTGTCACATTTTTTGACGTGGTCTTTGGCGTCCTGTTGCATAGTAGGCCAATAGTACCCTGCTCGTAGAGCTTTCCTGGCAAGTGACCTTCCTCCCAAGTGTTGGGCGTTAATACCCTCATGGACTTCGCGCAGGATGTAATCTGCTGTGTCCTCGTCCACACATTTTAGGAGAGGAATGGAAAATCCTCTCCTGTATAGTTTTCCATCAAGGATGACATAGGAGCAGGCTCTTCGTCTGACTATAGTTGCTTGTTTCTGGTCGTCAGGGAGAGTTCCGTGCTCGAGGAAGTTGTATACTGGAGTCATCCAGCAGTCTTTGTCGCCAATGACGTTTATGTCCACAACCCTGCTTGGTTTTTCTATGCTTGGACGAGGGAGTATCTCTTGGATGACAGATTTGTTTCCGCCCTTCCTTTTTGTGCTTGCCAGTTTGGACAGGATATCTGCCCTTTTGTTGTGTTCGCGGGGAACATGTAATATTTCAACAGAGTTGAACTTTGTGATCTTTTCCTTTACTAGCACTAGGTATTCAGAGAGGTTATCATTCTTGGTCTGATACTCTCCTAGCACCTGTGAGGCAACCAGTTGCGAATCTGTATAGATTTTTATCTCCTTGGCTTGCAAGTCCTCGGCCAAACGTAGTCCGGCGAGGAATGCTTCATACTCTGCTTGGTTGTTTGAAGTTGGGAAGGATAGTGCTAGGGAGACCTCGATTAGTAAGCCATTCTCATTTTCAAGAATGATACCTGCACCTGCTCCTGTGGCGCTTGATGCTCCGTCCACAAAGATTGTCCATTTATCTGCCCCGTCCACTGTAGGGGAGGAGCTCGTCATCTCTGCGACGAAGTCAGCTAGGATTTGGGCTTTTAGAGCTTTTCTGCTCTCGTAACGAATGTCGAATTCTGAGAGTTCGAGGGACCATTTGAGCATCCTGCCCGCCATATCTGGTCGGCCAAGCAAGGATTTAATTGGTTGGTCTGTTCGGACCACAATTGTATGAGCCAAGAAGTAATGTCTTAGTCTCCTCGCAGCGTAAACTAGTGCAAGAGCTATTTTTTCAATTTGTTGGTACCTTAGTTCAGGACCTTGCAAGGCTTTGCTTGTAAAGTAGACTGGTTTCTGCCCTTCGTTTGTCTCACGAATGAGAGCTGCACTTACAGCCTCTGAGGCGACGGAAAGGTACAGGTATAATACCTCCTCGTCACTTGGTCGTGAGAGGACAGGTGGCTCTGATAAGGCCTTTTTCAGATGTTGGAGGGCTTGCTCGCACTCATCTGTCCATTCGAAGACCGCTTCTTTCTTTAGTAATTTGAAAAAGGGAAGTGCATGTTGTGCTGATTTGGATACAAATCTGGAAAGCGATGTTAGCATTCCGTTAAGAGTTTGTATGGACTTCTTATCGCTCGGGGTGGGGAGCTCGGCAAAAGCTCTGCACTTGTCAGGGTTGGCTTCAATTCCTCGCTCGGTTAGGTAAAATCCCAGGAATTTACCTGCTCGGACCCCGAAGGTGCACTTCTCTGGGTTGAATCTCATGTTGTGTTTCCTGGCCTGCTCGAACACCTTTCGAAGGTGCACGACATGGTCGAGTTCCTCGGGGGATTTTACGATCATGTCGTCCATGTATACCTCGAGCATGTCTCCTATTTGTCCTCGGAAGACTTTGTTCATCATTCGCTGGTATGTAGCTCCTGCATTTTTGAGACCGAAGGGCATTACTTTGTAGTAATAGTTGCCCGACTCGGTCATGAAAGCTGTTTTTTCTCTATCTGCTACTGCCATTGGAATTTGGTTATAACCTGAATAAGCATCCATAAAAGACAATAATTTAAAGCCAGAAGAATTATCAACAAGTCTATCAATGCAAGGTAAGGGATAAGAGTCTTTAGGGCAAGCCCTGTTAAGATCGGTATAGTCGCAACACATCCTCCACTTTCCATTAGATTTTTTGACGAGTACAACGTTGGACAGCCAGGTTGTATACCTGGCCTCCGAAATAAAATTTGCCTCTAGGAGGTCTTTTACACATTTTTCTGCAGCCTCCGATTTCTCAGGAGACTGCCTACGCCTACGTTGTACAACGGGAAGTGCAGTGGGATCAATAGTCAGCTGGTGACATGCTATGTTGGGGTCCAAGCCGGGCATCTCGGAAGCGTGCCAGGCGAACAGATCAGCATTTTCCTTCAAGCAGGCTTCAAGTTGTTTCCTAGCAAGCTCGGGGAGCCCAGTCCCAATTTTCACTGCCCTGTTCGGGTCTTCTCCGAAGGGCATCAGCTCAAACTCTCCATCCGGCACTGGACGACGGTGCTCTTGGCTCGCCTCGTCGTCCTCCTTCATCTCCTTGCGGAGCTTCTTTTCATCCTTGCTTTCCTGCTTGGAAAAGCGGCTGTCGAGGTCAATAGAGCTGATTTCTGGCAAGGGCAGTGAAGCTGCTGCCTTGGGCTTCTTTGGTTCGGGGAGCTGCCCGATGTACTCGTTTCCCTTGGAGGAGGCATTGAAGACTCTCCTTGCTGCTTCAATGTCTCCATGTAAGGTTGCAACTTGGCCTTTATGCGTGTAGTACTTCATTTTGAGATGGGCGGTTGATGGGACAGCCATTAAGTCAGCAATGGCTGTCCGGCCCAGGATGCATTGGTAGAGAGACGGGTGAAGGTGTGAAAACACAAGAAGGGGGGGGTTGAATTGTGTTTTAGCTAAGTTAAAACTTTTTCAAGTTCTTAACTCAACTACGTTAGCAGCGGAAAAGTAACACAATAAATAACAAGTTAAGGAGATAGAGAGAGAGAGATCACACAAGCAATTTATACTGGTTCCTCTCACAAAACGAGAGTAGTCCAGTCCCCTTGCACTTCCAAGGGAGTTCACTATAATCACACAAGATTACACCTGCTCAAGCACACAAGCAAGAGACTTCACAACTATGCTCAAGCACACAAGCTTAAGACTTCACACTTAAACACACAAGTTTAAGTTACACACTTAAGCACACAAGCTTAAGTTCCTCAAGTAATGGTAAAGTATATAAAAATATACAAATGCTCTTAGATGAACCTAAAGAGAGCAAATACAAATAGTACAGAGTATTTGGCTAAAGTGCAAAAACACTTGACAGAGGTTCAGAGCTTGTATATCACAGAGTTCAGAGTTTGTTCAGCGCACGTTCAAATCTTGATTAATTGTATATATGTTGTAGCTGAATCTTCTAGTATATATACCACTAGAAAAGAGTCGTTGCAAAAAGAACCGTTGGAGTTGATAATCTTTTGTCTTCAAGCAGTCTGTCTTGATGCAGTTTGGTTGTATCCAAAACTAAGAAAGAGTTTCAGTTACTTTGACTACTGCAGAGTGGACTTTCCTTATTCAGCTAACAAAACTGAAGACCCACGTTCTCAAGATAGGACAGACAAAACAGAGGTAGCTGAGCTGATCAGACTTGAAAGGTCCTTTTCTCCATTGGTAGAAGAGTTGACTAGCAAAGGGAATCTTCACAGCTTTCAAAGAGATCTTCAGAGTTTGATGAAGCTTGTAGACAGACAGGAAGTACTGAAGTCTTCATCCTCTGAACGTAGTAACCTCTGAAGTCCAACATCTTCTGAGCGCTTGTGAACTTCTGAGTTCACATCCTCTGAACTTCACTCAGAGCTTATATGATGCTTATATCTGCGCACTTAAAATAAATTTTTAGTCCTTCCAATTGTTTATTAATACTTTGTTATCATCAAAACCTTTATAGATTTAGGGGCAAACATTTTTAAATCAATTTTGTTCCAACAATCTCCCCCTTTTTGATGATGACAAACATAAGTATTAATTGACAATTGTTGTTAAATTAACTTATCATGTTTCTCTTAGGTTTCTGAGGTTTGCAAGCTCCCCCTAAGATTGATACTCCATAAAGTCTGAACTTTATGTTTTATCCATGATATTTTAATTTAGTATAAGATTAAGATGTTTTGAAATAAAACAAATTTCATATCTTTCTTCAGAGTGAGAGGTTTGCAAGCTCTCCCCCTAAGTCTCATAAGGCTAAGTTAAAATTGCACTTTTAACTTATCCTTACTTATGAAATTTATTTCAGTTTCAACTAACTTAGTCTCCTCCGTAAAACAACTTAAAAGTAACAACTTTTAATATAACAGATAAAAGCGAGATAAAAGGCGTGGTTTCAGTTTTGGAACTTATCAATTAATGCGTAACTACTCCCCCTTTTGTCATTATCAAAAAGTAAAACAAGGTTATAAAACCAAGTCAGTCAAAGAAAGAAGAGAGGTTGTTACAAAGGTGAATTAATTTCAAAAACGAAAACCAACGCGCTCAAGGGTTTATAAAACCGGAACAAGTTATCATGCCTGCTTCAAGTAAAAACAAGAAGAAACAAGTGAAGCAAGAAAAGTTTGGAATAATGAAAAGATTTAGTTTACGCATCGCAGAGTTTAAGAGAAAGAAAAACGAAGAGAAGCGCGAAGACGAAGAGAAGGATAAAGAAGACAACAAGATACCCCAAGATGCTGAGATAATAATCATCTCATCAGACTCTGAAGCTGAAGAGAATGAAGATGATGCTGACTATGTGGAGTTCTTGGCTAGCTATGTTCCAGAAGAGGAACAAGAAGAAGAAGAACAAGAGCAAAACCCAGATCCCATTGAAATATCATCAGAGGATGCTGAGGAGAAATCAGAGATTTCTTCTGAGTTTTATCCATCTGATTAGGATTAGGTTGTCTTTTTCCTTTTCTTTTTACCAATGTACTCTACATTATCAGATCATTAATAAAAATTTTCGTTTTTAAAAGCATCTTGTGTTCTTGTGTTCTTATTTATCAAGAAAATAAGTAATCAATCAAAACATAAACAAAATCTTGAAATAGATAAACCAGAAAAAGTGTTCAGAAGGTAAACAAGGAAATAAACATGACAAAATAAGCAAGCAAAACATAAAAATATGAAGAAAATGTGCATAGAATCCTAGGGTTTCTTAAGAAAGGCTAAGAGTTGGTCAAATTTATCATTCAATGATCCTACATTGGAAACTAAACCATCCACCTTGGTTTCCAATGTCTCTTGAGCAGCTCTTTGACGCTCTAGACCTTCTTGCTGTTCCCTCAGGGCTTCTTGAAATATTTGCAACTGATCCGCCATAACAGGAGCTTGATCTTCAATCACAGGTTCTGGTTCTTCAATCAAAGGTGCCTTGCCTTTATCAGAGGGTTCACCTTCCTCTGGATAGTCTATCATCAGCACATCCTCTTGATCCTGAGAAGCAAGCACATTCAGTACATCCTCTTCTGTGGTATCTTCATTATGTAGCTCATTTGCTAACTCAGCAACTCTAGCAGCAGCTTCTTCCAGACGTGCAGTCTCAATCCTTTGATCCTCAAGACGTTGCAGAAGAGTAGAATCAACCCAGCAATCTTTGAATTCAGATATACGCCTCACAGCAGCAGCTATAGCAACAAGCTTAGCACGCTCATGCTCTTCATGATTGAATGGCGTTAACCTTTTCAACTCAGCCCTAGCCAGACTGTCCCTCATGAAGCTTATACCTTCCAGATCCCGCTTACCAATAACAGCCTTAACCTTTGCAGCAGCAACATCCAAAGCATTGCAAATCCTTGCCTTAATGCTTGATACTTCGAGATCCACATCAGAAGGACAAACTAAGAACCTGTCCTTTATTGTAGATAATCTAAGCAAGTCTTCATGAAATTGAGTGGATAGATTTCTAAAAGTGTTGGATGATGATGGTGAAGTATTGGGAATGGTAGAGAGAGTAGGTATTTCAGGAGTAGGGTTGTCAATAGTCACAACTTCTACCTCTGAAGGCTTGGGAGCACAAGTGTGAATACGCTCAGGAGAAGCATGTTCAGCACTTGGGTTAGGATGGGGTTCAGGGGTTGGTTCAGATGATGAGATGTCAGAAGTGGATTCAGGGTGAACATGTTCAGGAGATGGTTCAGGAGATTTATGTTCAGGAGTTGGTTTAGGAGCAATTTGTTCAGTGGTTGGTTCAGGAGCAATTTGTTCAGGGGTTGGTTCAGGAGGTGGAGAGGATTGTTTTGTGGGAGAGGTTGGTTTAGTGACAGGAATATCTGGTTGAGGTTCAGATGGTGGAATGTCAGGTTGAGGTTCAGGTTGAGGTGATGTAGGTTTTGGTGGAGATGAAGGTTTCTGGGTGAAAGTTTGGTTATTTAGAGGGTCAGGGCTAAGATGTTTTTCTAGTTCAGATAGGGGGTTATCAGAGGTTGAAATATCAGAGGTTGGTAAGATGGTTCTGAGAGGTTTGGTGTAACCTAATCCAATCTCATTTTCATTAAAGACATACGTAGAAGATTTACCTTTATCTTTAGGAGTAGGACCAGGTCTTTTCCTCAAACTAGTAGCAATAGTCTCCTTATCAGAGTCAGTCTCATCTTCTGATGTAGATTCTTCAGATGAACTTTCAACTTCAACAACCATAGGCTTTTTGGAAGCTCCTTCAGTAGCCTTGTTTGTAGTTTCTTCATGCTTCCTCTTAGTTCTCTGTTCAGCCATAGATTGCTCAACTTTAACTTTCTTCTGAGCCAGAAGATCTGGCTTTGGAAGATCAACTTGAGCTTCAGCCTTTCTTTTTGGTTTCCTCTTAGGATTATACTGACTTACAGGAGCAGGAGGAACCATACTTCTATCAACAACAAATCCTTCTTGTCTGAGCACCTCCAAATAGTCCTGAATAATGTGCTCAGCATCAGCTTCAGATATAAGTGGATAGCCTGCGACATACAGACGATCCTCAAGCCTAACAGTGAACTCTTGTGGGGGAGCAACAGGCTTAGATGCAATCAAACGCATCTTGGACAGAAAGTTAGCGTTCAGAATTTCTGGATAGAACCTCTTCTCAACCAATTCAGGGTGGAATTTCCTCAAATTCTGAACAACATGACCTTGATGCAGAAGGTCAGACAACAGCCTAGGATAAACTATAGTAGTTTTCCTCTGAGATTTACTTGCAAAAATAGCTTCACAAATCCGTTCAAAGAAGTAATCTCCAAGATTAACCTTCTTTCCAGTCAGAAGGAAATACAGCAGATGACGATGCGTCCAGGAGATTGTATCAGTCCCACCAACCCTTGGACTGATAGCTGCTAGGATGATCTTGAAAAGAACTCTACATTCATCAGTCAGACCCTTTACTTTTCCTTTTAAAGAGAAATCTGTGCAAATGAGATGCAGAAGATCATCCCTGTATCTTGTATCCTTTTCAAACACATCTAACTCTATCCCAGAGTTAGGTAGACCAAGAAGAGCATTGAAATGAATAGGCGAGATTGCCATGTTCATCCCACAGATATTTGACCTAATCTGTACACCTGTATAATCCAGCAAACCCATTTCCTTCCTAGTTTTACCTTTCAGACTAGGATCTCTTTCTATTGCAGCAAGCTCTTCCTTCTTAGCTTCATGCTTATCAAACACTTTTGCTTTCATCCAGAATTTCTTCAACAAATCTGGGTAGATAGGACCGTTAAGCATGTCGAAATACTTATCCCAACCTTGAGTGGTAAAGTACTTTTTAACATCAAACCCATTAGCTTGTAGACCATCGAAATCAACCATCTTCTCTGAAAGAAAAGTAAGTTCAGATTCTGGAAACTCCATCTCGTTCCCAACGATCTGAAGATTTTTGAAAATAAACGGTGGAATCCTTTTTGACGACGAAGACGAAGCACCAGCCATTGATGGAGATTAGGGTAAGGTTTGGAAAACTAACGAGAGAGAAAGAAAGTTTGTTGGAGGTTTAGAGAGAATATGAAAGTGTAGGTTGTGAAAGTGAATAGTGTGCAAGTGTATTGTGTAAGTTTTATTTAAATGCACACAGTTAACACGAAAATAGCAAATTTGGGAAGTTACGCTAATTGACAAAAAGTTGAATACCAAAAATCATCATTAACCACCCACTACCTGACACACGTAGACCACGTGCAGAAATTTACTCGGTAACTGCTATTTTAATGGACAACTGTTCAGCAGTGAATACTAAACGTTTCCCACTAAAATAATTCAGAGCCTCTGAGTTATTTAAAATTCTCTATCAGAGTCAAGTACTTCAGAGCTTGTGTTTCAGATGTTCTGAATCATAAGTTCTGATATACATAACCTCTTACACTTTAATTGCCAAAAACAATTTTTCATTCAGAGATTGAAAACATGTTCAGATGTTTCTTTATAAAATCAAATCTTTCAACAGATAAGGCTTTAGTAAATATGTCAGCCCATTGATTTTCAGTATCAACAAACTTAATATCTATAATGCCTCTCTGAACATAATCTCTGATAAAATGGTGTTTAATTTCAATATGTTTGGCTCTAGAGTGTAGAATAGGATTTTTAGATAAATGAATGGCTGCAGTATTATCACAATATAAAGGAATATTGTTACTGCTTACCTGGTAATCTTCTAACTGATATTTTAACCAGAGTAGTTGTGTGCAACACTTAGCTGCTGAAATGTATTCTGCTTCTGCTGTAGACAAAGCTATAGTAGTTTGTCTCTTACTAGCCCAGGAGATAAGGTTTTCACCAACAAATTGACAATTGCCACTTGTGGATTTTCTTTCAATTTTATCTCCAGCATAGTCAGCATCACAGAATCCATTTAGCACATAATCATTGGATTTCTTATAGAGAAGTCCAAGATTAGTTGTTCCTTTCAGATACCTAAAGATTCTCTTTACAGCTGTAAGATGAGATTCTCTAGGATCTGACTGGAATCTTGCACATAAGCAAACACTGAATAAAATATCTGGTCTAGAGGCTGTCAGATAGAGTAAAGAACCAATCATACCTCTGTAGATCTTTTGATCTACCTTTCCTTCATCATCTGACTTGCCCATGTTGGTAGTTGGATGCATAGGAGTATTCATAATCTTGCAGTCATCTAGATTGAATTTCTTCAGAAGTTCTTTAGTGTATTTTGATTGATGAACATAAGTTCCTTCCTTCTTCTGATTGATTTGAATTCCAAGAAAGAACTTCAACTCTCCCATCATGCTCATTTCAAATTCATCCTGCATTATCTTAGAAAAATTCTTGCACAAAGCAGCATTAGTAGAACCAAAAATAATATCATCAACATAAATTTGAATAATTAAAATGTCTTCTTTGGTTGTTTTTCTAAAGAGTGTGCAGTCAACCTTTCCTTTTTCAAAACCCTTTTCAAGAAGGAAATTACTGAGTCTATCATACCAAGCTCTTGGAGCTTGTTTCAGACCATACAGTGATTTCTTCAGTTTAAAAACATGTTCAGGGTTTGAGATATCTTCAAAACCAGGAGGTTGCTTAACATACACTTCTTCAGAAATAAAACCATTTAAGAAGGCACTTTTAACATCCATCTGATATAAGGTTATTCCATGATTAACAGCATAAGATAGAAGTAACCTGATTGCTTCAAGTCTAGCAACTGGTGCAAAGGTTTCCGTATAGTCAATCCCCTCTTGTTGACTATAACCTTGTGCAACCAATCTAGCCTTGTTTCTTACCACTTCACCTTGTTCATTCAGCTTGTTTCTGAATACCCATTTTGTTCCAATAATGTTCTTGTGTGAAGGCTTAGGCACTAGAGTCCACACATCATTCCTTTGAAATTGATTCAGCTCTTCTTGCATTGCTACAATCCAAGCATCATCTTTCAGAGCTTCATCAATCTTTGATGGTTCCATCATTGAGATAAGACCAACTAATGATTCCTCATTTCTCAGTTGAGATCTTGTCTTCCTTGGACTATCCTTGTTGCCTAAGATCAGTTCCTCTGGATGTGATGATTTGTATTTGAAAGTATTTCTTGGGGGCTCATCATCTTCAGACTCATCAACATCAGGTTCAGCAGATGCTTCAGTACTTGGTTGTTCAGAGTCTGTAGGAACTATTGTGTTCAGAGGTTCTTCAGAGAATGGATGTTCTGAGTAGTTTGGAATATCTGAATATTGATCCTCTGATACCTGAAATCTAGACAAACCTTCCACAAGCTCTGACACTTGGTCAGGCTCTTTGTCATCAAATTTGACATGCATACTTTCTTCCACAGTATGTGTTTCAGAAATATACAGTCTGTATGCTTTTGAGCGTTCAGAGTATCCTATAAAGATACCCTTATAACCTCTAGCATCAAATTTCTTTAGATGGACTTTGTTATTTAAGATGTAACACGTACATCCAAACTGATGGAAATAAGAAATATCAGGTTTTCTTCCTTTGAACAATTCATAAGCAGTTTTGTTCAACTTAGATCTGATATAGATTCTATTTTGAACATAACATGCTGTGTTTACAGCTTCTGCCCATAAAAACTTTGCTACTTTAGTTTCATGCATCATGGTTCTGGCCATTTCTTGCAGAGTTCTATTCTTCCTTTCTACAACCCCATTTTGTTGAGGAGTTCTAGGAGAAGAGAATTCATGCAGAATGCCATATTTTTCACAAAAGTTTTCAAAAGGTTCATTTTCAAATTCACCACCATGATCACTTCTAACTTTTAAAATAGTGTAGCCTTTTTCATTTTGAATTTGTTTGCAGAAGATGCTAAACTCATCATAAGCTTCATCTTTTGTTCTTAGGAATTTTACCCAAGTCCATCTACTGTAATCATCAACAATCACTAATCCATACTTCTTTCCATTGATTGAAGCAGTGTTAACTGGTCCAAAAAGATCAATGTGAAGAAGTTCCAATGGTCTTGAGGTAGAGACAATGTTCTTAGGTTTAAAAGAAGATTTTGTAATCTTTCCTTTTTGACATGAGCCACAAAGTGTGTTTGAGTGATATTTAATTTTAGGTAAACCTCTGACAAGGTCAAGCTTACTAAGCTTAGAGATTAACCTCCAGTTAGCATGGCCTAACCTCTTATGCCAGATCCATTTTTCTTCACTCAAGGTCAAAAGACACATCACTTTTTGTTCATTCAAATCAGAAAGATTAATTTTATAAACATTGTTCTTTCTCAGACCTTTGAATATCATGGTGTTATCAGATTGTTTAGACACAGTACATGATTCCTTATTGAAGACAACTACATAACCATTGTCGCAAAATTGACTTATGCTCAATAGATTATGCTTAAGTCCATCAACTAACCAAACATCATTAATAGATAGGGAGGAATTACCTACTGTACCTGTACCTATTATCTTTCCTTTCTGATTTCCTCCAAAACCAACAGAACCTCCTTCTTTCATAGTCAGCTTAGAAAATAGTTGTTTATCACCAGTCATGTGCCTTGAACACCCACTATCCAGATACCATGAATGATTCATGATACTTCTTTGAGTGACAGGCTGTATGAGAAACAACTTTAATCACTACGGTGGAACTCTTTATCACAGTTAATGATAAGGTCATCCCAATATTCTTCCTCTTCATTTATCAAGTTCTGATTGTTATCTTGAGAACTTGTCAGCCATTGGTCAAGGACATAAGCCCTTCTTCCTTTGCATAGGACTTGTTTCCATACTTTAGGTAGGATATATCCTTTCCTAGTTGGTAAATCTGAATGATACATGATTTCAGCTTTTGGTACCCATCTTCTGGGTCCACGCTTGTTAGTCCACAAATGCTTATTATGTTGTCTAGTGTTGAGGAAAGACCTTGGTTTGGAATAATAACCTTTTTGAAATCTTTTCTTTGTTTGAAATCTGTTATTGTTCCAAGATTTGGATTGTTTATGATTCCAGGGTTTGTATCTATTATCAATCCCATTTTCTGATTGATTATATCTACTGACTCTAGAATCATAAATAATCTGAGTCTTGTACTTCATCTGAGATTTAGAATTTTTCTTTTTAAAAACTTCTGATGTTTTAGGTTGACTAGCTTCAGGTACTGAAGTTCCTTTGAATCCAGAATTTGAAGTCTCAGATGTTGAAGCTTTCAGAACTTCTGAACTAATGTTCTCAGGTTCTGAACAACTTCTATCTTCTGAACTTTTCTTTCCAGATCCTGAGGCACTTGGTTCCTCTGAGCTGTCAGCTTCTAAATCATTCAGATCATCATTGTCATTTTCAACACTACCAGGATTCTTTCCCTCTTCACTTGGAGGAACAACATAATAAACCCAAGATTTTCCAACCTTTTTGGCAAAGGTCTTCAGCTTTGAATATGTTCTACCATATTCATAGCCAAGTCCTTCTCCTCTATGTCTCAAGACATTATAAATTCTATTAGCAGCTTTGCTCTTCCCAAGGTTGAGATGCACAAACTGTTGAAGAGCTATTTCCTGCTCATCAATAGGTTTGTGACAAACAGCACAACCCTTTTCAAAGTCATCTACTCTATTCAGAGTTTCTTGATATAGACCTTGAAAATGTTCTGCTTGCTCAGTCAGAGTGTTAAGCTTTTCTTGAAAAACTTTTTGTTTACTTAACACTCTGAGATGTTTCTCAATGACCTTGTTAAGTGCAGTTATAAGTTGAGATTTAGAGCAGTCAGAAAATACCTCATCAGTTACTTCTGAATCTGATTCTGATTCATCGTCTGAGTCTACATCTGAGTCAGCTGAAGCCATCAGGGCTAGATTTGCCTCTTCTTCTTCCTCAACTTCTTCCTCAGATGATAGCTCTTCAAAAGTAGCCATCAGACTCTTTTTCAATTTGCTCTTGAATTGTTGCTTCTTTGAGCTGTATCTTTTGCTTTTGTCTTTAGCAGACATTTCTGGACAATCAGCAATAAAGTGTCCTGGCTTCTTACAGTTGAAGCAGTTCTTCTGATCATCCTTTTTGCTGACAAAATTTCTGGAGCTGTTACCTCCTCTTAAATTTCTTTTGTTAAATCTGTTCCATTGCTGAAACTTGGTGAATAAAGCAAACTCATCCTCATTCATTTCATCCTCTTGACCATCAGCAGAAGATTCTTCTTCAATATCAAGAAGCTGAGTCTTAAGAGCCTTAGAAGTAGTCTTAGTTGACTGTAAAGCCACTGACTTAGACTTCTTCTTAGTTTCTGAGTCAGCATCCAGAACCATCTCATGGCTTCTGAGATTGCTTATCAGAGCTTCAAGACTCAGAGTCTTGAGATTTTGAGCTTCCTCTATTGCAGTGACCTTAGGTCTCCAAGCAATAGGAAGACTTCTCAGAATCTTCTGAACATGGTCATAGGTTGAATAACTTCTCTTAAGAGCTTTCAGCCCAGATACAAGGATTTGAAACCTTGTAAACATAGTCTCAATGTTTTCATCTTGTTGCATAGTGAAAAGTTCATATTGTCTTATCAAAAGACTAGCTTTAGCCTCTTGAACCTTTTCATTACCATCATAGGTAGCACACATGGAATCAAAGATAGATTTAGCAGTGGACTTGTTCTCTATTCTGACATAGTCCTCATGTCTAATAGCACCAACAACAATGTCCTTTACTCTATGATGTTTTGTGTAGGTTTTTAGGTTAGCTGGTGTGAGTAGCTTTCTATTCTCCATGGACAACCTACCATGTTCATTCAAGTTTTCAAAAGTTACTCCCAACTCAACCAAATCCCACAACTCATGATCAATAGCAGTAATATTGCTATACAGTCTCTCTTTCCACCACTCAAATAATGAAGCATCACCATTGAATATAGGGGCTTTTCTATTGCCACTATGTTCATGTGATTCATTACTTAAGTAGTCATAACCAAAAGCATTTCTAGGACCACCACCAGCACCACTGGCCTCACCTTCACCAGTAGTTCTAGTACTACTATCATCTCCTCCAGACATAGTGTTCTCACAAGATCTTTACTGTCTCACTGTTAAGTGAAAGTAACAGACCAGGTGCTCTGATGCCAATTGAAGGTGTGAAAACACAAGAAGGGGGGGGTTGAATTGTGTTTTAGCTAAGTTAAAACTTTTTCAAGTTCTTAACTCAACTACGTTAGCAGCGGAAAAGTAACACAATAAATAACAAGTTAAGGAGATAGAGAGAGAGATCACACAAGCAATTTATACTGGTTCCTCTCACAAAACGAGAGTAGTCCAGTCCCCTTGCACTTCCAAGGGAGTTCACTATAATCACACAAGATTACACCTGCTCAAGCACACAAGCAAGAGACTTCACAACTATGCTCAAGCACACAAGCTTAAGACTTCACACTTAAACACACAAGTTTAAGTTACACACTTAAGCACACAAGCTTAAGTTCCTCAAGTAATGGTAAAGTATATAAAAATATACAAATGCTCTTAGATGAACCTAAAGAGAGCAAATACAAATAGTACAGAGTATTTGGCTAAAGTGCAAAAACACTTGACAGAGGTTCAGAGCTTGTATATCACAGAGTTCAGAGTTTGTTCAGCGCACGTTCAAATCTTGATTAATTGTATATATGTTGTAGCTGAATCTTCTAGTATATATACCACTAGAAAAGAGTCGTTGCAAAAAGAACCGTTGGAGTTGATAATCTTTTGTCTTCAAGCAGTCTGTCTTGATGCAGTTTGGTTGTATCCAAAACTAAGAAAGAGTTTCAGTTACTTTGACTACTGCAGAGTGGACTTTCCTTATTCAGCTAACAAAACTGAAGACCCACGTTCTCAAGATAGGACAGACAAAACAGAGGTAGCTGAGCTGATCAGACTTGAAAGGTCCTTTTCTCCATTGGTAGAAGAGTTGACTAGCAAAGGGAATCTTCACAGCTTTCAAAGAGATCTTCAGAGTTTGATGAAGCTTGTAGACAGACAGGAAGTACTGAAGTCTTCATCCTCTGAACGTAGTAACCTCTGAAGTCCAACATCTTCTGAGCGCTTGTGAACTTCTGAGTTCACATCCTCTGAACTTCACTCAGAGCTTATATGATGCTTATATCTGCGCACTTAAAATAAATTTTTAGTCCTTCCAATTGTTTATTAATACTTTGTTATCATCAAAACCTTTATAGATTTAGGGGCAAACATTTTTAAATCAATTTTGTTCCAACAACGGGCAGTCCACTACCAGGAATTTCACCTTGATTGTTTTTGCAGTTTCTTCGGAGCCAACGGTGACTAGCAAGTCTACGTAGCCCCATGGCTTGGTTGTTGCCCCATTGAATCCAGAAAGATCGGATCCAAAATAGGGAGTGAGGTAGGTTTCATCCAATTGCAGAGTTTTAAAAAGTTGGGAATACATGATATCACAGGAGCTTCCTTGGTCGACCAGTACCCTGCGGACGTCCATATTTGCCATGTCCACTCTGATGAGCAGGGGTATCTGGGAGTTTGCAGTTCCACCGGGCAGCTCTTCCATATAGAAGGCTAAGGGCTTTGATTGCCCTCTCGGTTTATCCAAAGTTGCACTTAGGTTGGATGAGCCATCTATCAAGTCTTCAAACTTTCTCTTGATGGATCCCACAGTCTGTTTGTCAAAACCTCCACAAGAGATAACCATAGCTTGGGCAAGTGCGTCCCATTTGTTCAGAGTAGGAGCAACATAGGTGTCGTCCAAGTAGTCAGGGACAAAGAAGTCTTCAGCTCTGGAGATGGCGAGGGCAACTGGCTTGTGCCCGGATTTTTCTGGTGCAGCTTCTTCAGTGTTGCTGGGCTCAGCAGCTTCTGCCCGGGGAGCATTGCCCCTCTTCACATATTGTTTGATTTGCCCATTTCTAATCAGAATTTCAATGGCGTCTTTAAGTTGTATGCAATCGTCAGTCAGATGGCCGTAACCTTTGTGATACTTGCAGTACCTGCTCTTGTCTTGGCCAGGCTTTGTGGGTTGTTGTCTTGGAAATTTGATTCCTGCTTTAGTGAACTCAGCTGAGTTGCACTCTTTCCAAATTTCTTCCTGGGATTTGCTAAGGGGAGTATAATTGCTGAACGTGCTAGGAGGTCCACGGGATTCTCTAGGCCTTTCGCCTCTTCGTCTTCCTCCTCCTCGGCTGAACTGTTCAGCATTTGATCGAGGAGGAGGTTGACTGTTTCCTGCTCGCCCATAACGGGCAGCATCTGCAGCTTGTTGCTCTTCATATTGGATGTAGGGTTGAGATTTGAGGAGGAGGTCGCTAAAGGTGCGCGGCTTTTCGATTCCAACGGCTTTTGCAAAGTCAGAGTTTGGTCTAAGGCCCCTTTGGAGCAGGTATTTCTTCATGTCATCAGTTGTTTCTACCTGGACGGCTTCTTTGTTGAACCTCTCTATGAAGCTGCGGAGAGATTCGTTATCAGCTTGGAAGATGGCGTCCAGGACTGCTTCGGTCTTTGGTTGCTTGCGGGAAGCAGTGAAGTGCCTGCGGAATTGGTCGGACAGATCCATCCATGAGGTTATGGAGCGAGGAGCTAGGCTGTGGTACCAAGCCATAGCTCCCTTTCTCAGAGTAGTTGGAAATATTCTGCATCTAATTGCTCCACTGACCCTCAAGAAGTTCAGGGTAGCATTAACTGATGCGATGTGTTCGTCTGGGTCAGAAAGTCCATCATAAGCTGGGAGAGGAGGTGGTCGCTCACATCCCTTTGGAACGGGTGCTTGAAGTATGTCGTGAGATAAAGGGCAGCGGGGATCATCCTCGTCACTCTCATGTGAGTTTAGGGGAGGTGAGCCCTCACGATCAGGAGTTGGGCTCCTGGAGAATTGGTCAGTGTGATGGCTGCGGCTTGCTGGCTGCCCTTGTTTGGTCATTAAGCTGAGTCCCTGGGGGGAATGACGACGAGGAGGTGTTCGGTCCACAATTTTTCCTTTCTTCACATTCGGAGAGGATATACCCTCGCGGGGAGGGGAGACATGGTCTCTTTTTCTGCCAGGTTGCTCGATCCTCTCAAGGGCAGGTCGTCGTTGTCTGACAGTTTCCTGACGAGGAGGGGATGGAGAAGTAGGAGCTCTCCTCGGGGGAGAGTTGTTCCTTGAGAATCGCTGGTTCCTTTCCAAGCGATCAAGTCTCATATTCTGCTCGTCCATTCGGCGATTCTGGCCCTGGAGAGCTTCGGTGGTTTGCTTTAGGGCAGCTATGAGTGCTGCTAGTTCAGCATTGGTAACTGAAGCAGTGGACAAGTCGGTTTCTGCTGATCTGCCCTGCTCGGACTGAGGGCGCTTCCCTGCCTGCTTCTCAGTCAAGACGACCAGGTCGCCGTCCTCAGAAGTCCAGGAAGTTTCCTGCCCGTCTCTAGGGTCAGACTCGGGGAGGGCCTGGAGGTCAGTGATGAGAACAGGAGGCAGACGGGGAGAAGAAGGAGGAGCAGCGTCCTCAACGTCATTATTGAAATGAGATGCACTGGCCATGATGAAAAAGTGATTGATTGGTTTTGTTCTTTGGTTTACTTGCTCGAAACAAAGAAGGGGAGAACTCAGATCCCCACAGTCGGCGCCACTGATCTTAACTGTTGATCAGAACAGGTAGGAGGCCAGCTGGAAGTCCGTTGAGCAGGTGGTAGGAAGCAATCCGAGCAGATGATCCACGGAGGGGGGGGTTGTACCTGCAGGTGCTCCGATGCCAAAGTCAGACAAGGAATATAGAGAGCAAAGAGGTACTTAGAGAGAGGTTAGAGAGAGAGAGTAATTGCAATAATGAATAGTGTCTACCTTGCTCTCCCAAGAGGGAGAGTATTTATAGCCCCCAGCTCTGGGCCAAAGGTCCTCTTAATGGGCTGGACTAGCCAAGGCCCATTAAGAGGGACTGCCAAGATATCACCCTTAGATAGTGGGTAGAGTAGTAATTTTACCCTATCTTGGTGGAGAGGTTGTGCCATGCTGACATGGAGGTGGTTGGGCAAGCCATGTGGACTTTGTGAGGGTCTAGGTGGACTAGCATTAGTCTAGTCCAGAACAGTAGCCAAATAGTATACAAAAGCAAAATTGAAATTAGAGTTTGGAAGAGAAAAAACAAAAAGAAATCAAGAATGTAAAGTAAGTATACCATACTTCTTTCACAAAGAAATCGAGAAAAGTACTACAATATATAGCAACGCAGAAAGTATAAAAATTAACCCTCTTTAAAACATGTCAAATTAAATAAAAGAATATCTTTTTATTAATAAACAAAATGTAAAGGAATTTGAAAACTCAACGTAAAATTAGATATTTCAATACTCATTCATGTTCAAGTAAGTACCTTCCTAATGTATATTATAAACCAAATTGTAATGGCTTCAGATAGGATTATGTCCTAGTTAACCAACAAAGACTAATAAGTAAATCTTTTTTTAGGTTTGAAATTGTGCCAAATATGACAAACATGCAAATGCAAATAATAATAAGACAAATTATAACATCAATATTAAACTTCTAATTATCTATGTTTTAGAAATATAATTCATTAATGAGAGAACACCACACATAATAGATTTCAATTCAAATCAACTTGAAGGTTCCATTCCTTCTTTTTTATTGCAAGCAGTAGTACTGAATCTTTCCAATAATAATAAATATGCAGCTAAAGAAAGCCTAACAATTTGGTAGTTTTGTTTTGTGTATATATCAAATTAACAATGAATTAAAGGGAGAGTTTCCTGATTGTTGGACTAATTTAAACTCCTTAGTCATTACGATATATTGACCTAAGTTATCGGGAAATATTCCATTCTCAATGGATGCCCTTGTTAACAAGCTGGCTTTTTTGGACCTCGGAGAAAATAAGTTTCAAGGTCCAATATATAATACCTTCATGGATTGGTGAGATCGAGTACACCAACTAACAATCTTAAGCCTACGGTTCGATAACTTCAATGGAAGTCTACCTTGAAATCTCTGTTCTATCACTAAATAGCTTATCAGAAGGAATTCCAACTTTTGTGTAAAGAATTTTACTTCCATGGCTCACAATTTCATGAACTCAATTACATCAATGGAGCACCAATAGAGATCCATTCTCGGAACACCGCTGCAGCAGATCACTGTTAGTTAATGTGCTGATTTTATGTTAGTGGAATATGATAAAGTAGTGGAAATTATCTAGTGTAAGTGAATTAGTTACATGAGTGAATTGTCATTGTTATTAGTGGAAGCATTTAATGCTTAGTGGAGTGTTTAATTATGGATTAAGCACCTAGTAGTGGTGACTCATTGATAGTTGTAACCATCACTACTCATGCTATATATATTCATTCATGTGTATGAGATGCATTTGATATAAGAGAAATACATGAATATTACACAGACAGAATTGAAGCATTTTCCTTCTTCCCTTATTGACACAATACATGAACAATTCCAAAGCCTTAAATAAAATTGTTCGCAATACACTACTCATCATGATTCTTTGCATCATCAACCCAATTCTTTCAAAAAGAATCTAGACAATACAAATTTAAAAATAAAGTCATCATTTCAAAATTTACAAGGACATTGTAGATCACGCGTGGCGCGTTAACTAATTACGTCGTTGATTTTTGCAATTTAGTATTAAATGAGTCCACAAAAGACCAATGAAACCCAACTATTCCAAAGTGCTGTCTCAATATGACAGGATGCATGCTTTCTCTATTTGAATATAAAAGGACCACTTCACAATATGACTTCAAATATGATGGAAATTATTCAAGCTATTACGACCTTTACGTATGCAATGATGCACCTTATTAGGAAAAAAATTGAATAGCAGGAAACAACTTGGAAACATCGCGCAAATGGTGTTGTACACATCGACCAAGTACTATATATTTGTGTATGTGTTTGTTCTTGAGAGTATACTTTTCATTGTTGAAACTCAATTTTATTGTGAGACAAATTACGATGAGAAACTTTAATATTTTTATATTTCATGCATTGTTGATGTTGTTCTCCATTGTTGGGTTCAACTCAGCCACGGAGAATGAAGAAATGAAGTGCAAAGATAGGGAGAGACGTGCGCTCCTCAAATTCAAACAAAGTCTTCAAGATAGGGAGAGACAGTTTACACCAGTTAGTAATCTTAAGTCTTCAGTTCAATAACTTCAATGGAAGTTTGCCTTCGAACCTTTGTTATTTGAGAAAACTTCATGTCTTGGATCTGTCACTAAACAACTTATCAGGAGGAATTAATTCCATCATGTGTTAAGAATTTTACTTCAATGGCTCAGAACATATATCAGTAGCTCAACTTCATTGGTGGGCCATTGGTATGAATTCAGCGTCACTATTAGTGGGATGGTTTCCATACCATATGATTTCGACATATCCTAGATGTGGAAAGGTGTGTACCACCTCTACAAAGATGCTGATGTGATTTTAAAAATCATTGATCTTTCAGGAAATCATCTTACGGGGGAAATACCAACTGAAATGGAATGTTTATTTGGATTGATTTCTTTAAATTTGTCGAGGAACAATCTCACTAAAGTTACTAGATGTTCTTGATCTGTCAAGAAATCAGTTGTCGGGCACAATTCCTTCCAGTATAACTCATATTGATCGTCTCACTATGTTGGATTTGTCAAATAATCAGCTCTATAGAAAAATTCCAATTGGAACGCAGCTGCAGACATTTAACGCTTCATGTTTTGAACCACTTGATATAAAATGTCCAGGAGTAGAGCCAGCAAAACATCAAGTTCCAGTAACTGAAGCAGGAGATGAGAATTCAATATTTTTGGAAGCATTATACATGAGCATGGGGCTAGGATTCTTCACTGGTTTTATTGGCATTATAGGCTCAATATTGTTACTACCGTCTTGGAGAGAAACCTACTCCAAATTCTTGAATGCTTTAATATTGAGAATCATCATGTGGTGGAAGCAGTGATCAATGTACCTAGCTAGTTGCTCTAAAGTGGATGAATGATGGGAAGGTACTTCTATTCTTTCTTACTCTGCTATTTTAAGTTTTACGCTTTATTAACTACTGAAATTCATTAACCATATGAAAATTTTAATACTACCACTGTTGATATGTGTGTAACTAATTAAAATGAGTGTAGTTTGTATGATAGTGTTCAATGTATTTTGTTATGCTTTCAAGTTTGGTAATTTTCAAAAGGAAATGTGGAACTTTTGCGGTCAAACATAACAGATTGTAGTTTAACCAAAAACATATATTGAATAAATGATGATGAAATGAGAGTTTGCATATTTGTAAGCTTATCTTAGACGGATTGAGAAAGACAAACAACATGAAAAAGAAGCGGTTGAGTTTGTTAAAGGATCAAGGAAACGAGCAAGTGTGAGGTGAAAAATGAAGTATAAAGGCTTATTTGAGATATCACATAGTACTCACTCTAGCTTAGACTGCAAACACACTAGCTTAGCCTTAGCACTAAGAAAGTTGTTCAACATGCCACTTGCCCGTCACTTGTCACGTCATAGTGTGCCGTGTGGACCTCTATTTGCCACATAAGCATTTTTTTTTGTAAACCAAAGATATCCCCCGCACGCAATTGCGGAGACTAATGCGCCTTCGGGGTAACTGAGATCACTTAAAGGGGTTAAGCTTACATGAACGAAGAACATATTTAAGGCAACAAATTATATGAAAAGAGTTGAGAGAAAACCTTGAAACCTAGTTTGGACAAGGTCGAGAGGATGCTTGTTGGTTACGGTAGCAAATCTGGAGGCTAAGCTGGCGGGCGACGCTGTACTCCCATGAAAGCAAGTTTGCTCAAATGAATGTACCATGCATATATATATATTCTGAGCACCATGTTAGTGAGGACTATGCTAATGATGAAGATTCCATCTACAACCTGACAGTGACGTTGATGATAGGGATTGTCATAGTGAAGAAGTGCATGCTAGGATTTTAAAAGACACATCAAAAAAGAATATGTTGATTCAATCATGTAGTGGAGATAGTGTCCAAACATCCTTTGAGGATAATGGGTATGCATCATATCATATAACAATTGAGGACTCCCGAACCTACCAGTGTTCAAAGCCTAAATTTCCTGAGCTTAACCCATTTGTTGCTTGGGAATGAGTTTGGTAATTTGGAGCTTTTCAAAAATGTTGTTAAAGACTTTAGTATTTTTCTTGAAACCGCCCTACAATTTCAAAGACCCGCTTGTATATTTCCGCAATCAAGGTTAAAATGGCATACAATATGTTTGCCATATATGATAAGGTAACTTCAATTCCTAAAACAAACGTGACGAAAAGAGGATATGGTTATCATGCTGTTGCACCTGATTTAAGAGGATATGGTGACTCTGATTCTCCTCTAAATCCTAATTCCTAAACTCTTCATCACATCGTTGGTGATCTTATTGGTCTTCTTGATCATTTTGGCAACAACAGGTATGTATTTCAAAACCAATTATTTTGTATGGATCTCTATGTTTCAAATTTTTAATTTCATAGTTTTTTTTTTTAGTTTAATAATTGTACACTTACAAATTTAAAAAAGGAAACTATATAGTTATAGAATAACAAATCCGTGTCTAAAGAAAATCGATAGGCAAACGCACACAAGAACACAAACCATTGAGTATGGCTCATAGTCACAGAAGAGGGGCGAGGGAAACATCCTTTTCACCGGAACTTGTATTTGGCCCAAACACGAGTTAGGCCCAACTTTTTGTTGTAGGGTGGTGACTAGGGTGGGGGCGATAGCCCCCTTAAAGTATGGGTCAAGGTATTCTTTCAAGTAATAATACAGAACTATATTTGTTTTGTAGTCGCAGACGTATGGACACTTTCCCAAATTATGTGAACAAACGATGCTTGCGATTTGCATTTCTTTATTTTATTTTTTTGTTACTGGTTGTTGTTTGTTATAACACAAATGAATGAATGATTGATCACGGAGTTTGACCAATTGTGTTTACATCTCTGATAGTAGAGTATAATGCAGTGTTTAGATACTATGGTCCAAATTACAATTTCACTCCTCTGCTGCTACATTTGTTGCGCTTTCAACTCCACTCGTTATTATCGAGTTTCACCTACTAATTTATTCTCTCTTTTGAGTAAGTTGGATATGATAGGGGAGCAAACATTGGATGGCACCTAAGTCTATTTAGGCCTGATAGAGTGAAGGGATTTGTTGCTCTAGGTGTTCCTTACTTTCCTAGGTCTCCAACAGATAAAACTGTTGAAACTATAAGAAAAATATATGGAGATGGAAATCATGTTTACCAATTCCAGGTAGAGTACCCTTTATGGCTTAACAAAGTTAAAGATCAAAGAACTATATTTTACACTAATTCTCATTGAAATTGTGTGCTTTGTGGTTGGCAGGAACCAGGTCGCGCAGAGAGAGCTTTTGCTAGATATGATTTCTCGACAGTAATGAAGAAGTTTTTACTCATTACTAGGACACATTTTATAGCAGCTCCTTCTGGCATGGAGATTATCGATTTCTTGCCAACTCCTTCGGTTTTGCCGTCATGGATAACTGAGGAAGAACTCGTGGTCTTTGCAGACAAATTCCAAGAATCTGGTTTCACAGGCGCATTCAATTACTACCGCGCAATGGACTTGTAAGTATCGTTTTTTTTTTTTTTTTTATATATGTTTTCTGTTTAATATTTTACAACAAATCATATTTTAGGTGATAATTTTAAAAGCAGAAAATGTTACAATCTACTAAAGTAATAGGCTTCTGGATGAGTCTATTTTGATTACTTATAATTGTTAAATGCATGACAATTATTGAATCCTTTGCTACACTCAATGGTTACAGAAACTGGGAGCTTCTGGCACCATGGCAAGGATCAAAGATAACAGTTCCAACTAAGTTTATTGCTGGAGACAAAGATGTTGGTTTTCAAAGTGGTACAAAAGATTTTGTGGAAGGTGATAGAGTCTTGTTCCTAACCTCGAAGTGGTTATACTAGATGGCCATCACTATATACATCAAGAGAAAGCTCAACAAGTTTCAGAGGAAATCCTTTCCTTCATCAGTAAATTATCTTTGGATTAGGCAATCTTCAACAGTTTGAGACATTCAATTTATAAGTATTGTTAATCCCTTTGTTTTAGTTTGTGGTACAGAAGCAGAACTATTTCTTATTAAGACAAGTTATATGCAATGTTTTATGTGTTGTTTTTACATATGTTAGACTGAAATTTCGCCCATCGTCAAAAAGTGACGTGAAAAGTCGGTAATTATTCAATGCTATAAATAAATACAGTATCAAATTAGGACACTGGATAAAAGTGAAAGAAAGAATAAATCATCATCATCATCATAAAGTAAAAGGAAAATAATCAGTCATTCCTTTTAGCCAGTTTAAGTAATTTTAGAACATTTTCATAAACAATAAATGTCATTGAAGCAACAGGAATGTTTATCAAAAGGTTCGGAGTGATTCCCTTGTAAAATCCTCGGACACCTTCAAATCTGCAAGAACCGAACGTAATCAACAATGCAAAAATGACTGGCACAATTTAAAATTATCAAGAGCATATCAATATGGATTATGGTCTATGGATGCACACAAAAGTAACAACAGTCTTTATAATTCATTGTCGACAGTGTTACATGAGAGTCAACATGTTGTGTTGCCACGGTCTAAAAAACGCGATTATCAATAACATTTATCTCATTCCTAACCCAGTTTCACATTTCCTTGTTTGTTAATGAAATGTTGCAAAATAGATGTTGGTGGGTTTAAATATGTACCGTGCAGTTTCTTTGACAACATGCCAACTGTTTCTATATCTTGGTATCCCATCACCATCAGGTCGTTGCTGCAGAGAGAAAGAAGTTTCAGTCTAGCTCTGAGATTCATAAAGATACACACAATTAAAAGATAAGCTAAATGAGTCCGCACTCTGGTACCTGCAAACGAGTCCGTATAACCTGAAAAAACAGCATGCCACATGAGTAAGCAACTTGTTCTTTGATTGATATATTATGTTTAAGGACACAAGAGTCCAAATTTTTCTCCTTCAAAAGACAAGGGGGAAAGAGAGTTGTACACGTACATTAAATGGATAGGTTGGGAGTTTTGCAGCAACTTTTGTTGTTGCTCCAAGAACAGCAAAATCAACAGAATTCTGGGGAATGGAATAAAATATCAAAACATGGCATATGTAAATCACGGAAAATACCTTGAGTACTTTAATATAACATTCAAATGAAAATATTTATTCGGTTAAATGCAATTTTGGCCCCCCAGGTTTACCAATTGCTCTATTTTGGCCCCCTTACTTTCAAATGCTCGGATTTAGCCCCCGAAGTTTACCCCCTTTTGCATTTTGTATTTTGCGTATGTGGAATATCTTTTACACGTGTCATAATGTTATTGGACAACCTAAACATTTATACACGACTCAAAATATGTCTTAAAAAGCCATGAGCTTGTCACAAATGATTTATATGATATGCATTTGTCTCATTTAAAATGTCCCAGAATTCCAAGGTCCAATAACTTACCAAGATTTGATCAGGGTTTTGATGTTGTATTTTACTTCCTTTGGTCTTCAAATCGACAATAGTTTTACGAAGCTTCTCGTATGCTGTCAAGTAAATAGCAGAATAAGAGACCTGCCAAACCCCACAAAGTCAAGCAACCTCTCTATGAACAACAAGTAGACAATAAAAATCATGATTTTGTCAATCCTTTAATATAGTCAGTGGCTATCAAGATTTAAAAACTAAAATGGTGTCATCAGATATAAATAATCCATAAAAAGCTTGACAAATAACAAAACCAAAACACTTCAACAACAAATTATCATATGGTATTGTTGTAAATAAATAGTAAATATTCTATTATTAGGAGTAATCTTCTATTAGTAATTTGTATTTGGCCCATGAGCCCATTAGGTTAGAATAGCCTATATAAACACATTAGTGATTGTAAATTATTCATAACTTGAAATATAATAATATATTCAGTTTTCACATGGCATCAGAGCTCTCGTTCTTTGAGGACCTTGCTTCCGCATAAACCCTAGCCGCCTTCATTGCGGTCATAAACCCTAACTGCCTTCATTGCAGGATTAGGATTTGTTACTACTGCCTTTATTGCAGTTTCCGCAAACAGTTGCGAAATCACTGTTCACGCGGTACTGTTCATCCACGACACTGTTCACGCGCGTACTGTTCATAGCAGTACTGTGCGTCACTGTTCATTCAAAAAAAACTTGGATTTTTTGCTATTTTGTTCTCCTTATTAAGACAATCACATGACATCGGTCAATATGTCAAAAAAAGGATTTGTTCCACTCAACCAAGATGAAATAAAGAGATTGAAATCTTTTCTTAGTGAATTGGAGACACCAACAACGGTTACAACTTCTCTGGCATATTCAGGTATGTTTCCGTTTCCACTTTCTCTTGGTAAGTCTCAATTTTCTGTTGGATTTAATGCTTCGGATAAACCCTATAACCAATATTGGATACTGGATTCTGGAGCCACTGACCACATGACACCCTTACCCACACAATTTTCCACTTATTCACCTTGTCCCAGTAACAAGAAAATATCCACAGCAGATCGTACCCTTTTAACTGTAGCAGGTCAAGGAGATATCCAAATAAGTCCATCTATAATCCTACGAAATGTCCTTCACATTCCCAAATTGTCTACTTAGCCTAATTTCCATACAAAAACTCACCAAAAACCTATCATGTAATGCTATTTTTTATGACAATGCTTGTGTTTTTCAAGATAAGCATTCGGGGAGGATAATTGGAAATGCGAAAGAATTGAATGGTCTTTATTACTTGGATAACCAAAATCTCCCCCCAAATCCACTCAACAACAACAACTCACTTTTTTCGGAATCAATTAAGACCAACAGGGAGAAAGTCTTTCTATACCACCGTCGCCTTGGTCATCCTTCATTTAGAGTCATGAAACAAATATTTCCTTCCTTTTTAAAAATTTAGATGTTGAGAGTCTTTGTTGTGAGGTATGTGAACTTGCTAAACACAAACGTGCCTCTTTCCCGGTCAGTAACAAAGTGAGTACTTCTCCATTTTATTTAATTCATACTGATGTGTGGGGTCCTTCTAATGTTCCAAATATATCAGGTGCTCGATGGTTTGTAACCTTCATCGATGATTGCACTCGGGTTACATGGGTCTACTTACTAAGACAAAAGTCTGAGGTTACCTCTGTGTTTCTACATTTTTTCTCATTGGTAAAAAACCAGTTTGGAGTGAGTATTAAGAGGGTCAGGTCTGATAATGCCAAAGATTACTTCAATCAAGGACTTAATTCCTTTTGTCAAAAAGAGGGTATTATTCATGAGTCCTCTTATGTCAAAACACCCCAACAAAATGGGATTGCTGAGAGAAAAAACAGGCATTTGTTAGATCAAACACGTGCTATATTATTCCAAAATAAGGTTCCCAAGAAGTATTGGGGAGAGGCGGTTTTAACCGCATCGTATCTCATAAATCGTTTACCTTCTAGTGTCCTTGCCTCTAAAACTCCTATGGAGGTTCTATCCTCATTTTATCCTGATGTGTCCACCTCTTGTAATCTCATTCCTAGAATATTTGGGTGTAAGTCGTTCGTCCATATCCATAGTGATGGTAGAGGGAAACTTGATCCTAGAGCCTTAAAGTGTGTCTTTATAGGGTATTCTTCCACCCAAAAGGGTTACAAATGTTATCATCCACCGTCTCATAAATTCTTTGTCTCCCGAGATGTCACCTTCCATGAACATGAAAGTTACTTCATTCAAACTCCTCTTCATTTTCAGACAATGTTGAGGCTCATTTTCATTTTCAGAGGGAAACTCATCTTCAGGGGGAGAGCACAAGTAAGGAAGATGAGTCTCTTATACTCCCTGACCTTAATTTCGGGCCAGAAGTTGAGGCTGAAACTAGAGGTGACAATGTTGAGACTGAAATTGATCTTGAAAATATTGAAACTAAAGTTGACAATATTGAGACTGAAATTGATTCTGAGAAAGATGAAAATGTTGGTGTTGATGTGAGATATGGGAAGAATTTAGTATACACAAGAAAAAAGACCATTCCTGAATCTACTCATATCCATGAGTCCGATCCAACATTACATGAGGTAACTTTCCTTGACCCTTCAAACTCTAGTGATTCAATTTCAGAATTTTCTCATACCCAGGAACCAGAATCTAGCTCAACCATACAAAGGGAACCAGAATCCATTCTGATAAAACATAAAAACCCAAAATCCAGAGAAATAACACCAGTAGACTCTAAAGATTTACATCTCCCAATTGCCCATAGGAAAAATACTAGAACCTGCACCAACAAGCCACTTTACCCTCTATCCAATTACTTATGCTTTGAACAATTATCAACTACCCATAAAGCCTTCCTCACAAGTCTAAACACTACCACAATACCTACTTCCTTGTCTGAGGCATTGTCTGACAGGAAATGGAAACAAGCCATGGATTTGGAAATGGAGGCACTTGATAAGAACAATACTTGGGAATTGGTCTCTCTACCAAATGGAAAGAAACCTGTAGGGTGCAAATGGGTATACACTGTAAAATACAAGGCTGATGGATCTATTGAGAGGTACAAGGCAAGATTGGTAGCCAAAGGGTTCACTCAGACTTATGGAATAGATTACTCTGAGACATTTGCTCCAGTTGCAAAAATGAACACTGTTAGGGTGATATTATCTTTAGCAGCTAATTACAATTGGAACTTGCAGCAATTTGATGTAAAAAATGATTTCCTTCATGGAGAACTTGAAGAAGAGATCTACATGGATGTACCCCCTGGATATCGTGAAGATATTGCTGCCAACACCGTGTGTAAGTTAAAAAAGGCTTTATATGGACTAAAGCAATCACCACGAGCTTGGTTTGGAAGATTCACCAAAGTTATGGTTGGTTTGGGCTTCAAACAAAGTCAAGGAGACCATACTTTATTTGTTAAACACTCTAAGTCAGGGGGAGTCACAGTGTTATTGGTGTATGTGGACGACATTATCGTAACAGGCGATAATGAAGAGGAGCAACAAATGTTAAGTCAACACTTAGCCAAGGAATTTGAGATTAAGACCTTGGGAAAATTGAAGTATTTTTTGGGAATAGAAGTGGCTCACTCTAAGAAAGGAATTTTCATATCCCAACAAAAATACATTACCGACCTTTTGCAAGAGACTGGCAAGACAGCATGCAAGCCTGCATGTACACCAATTGATCCAAATATAAAGTTGGGGAATGCAGAAGAAGATGTTGCGGTTAATAAGGAAAGGTATCAAAGATTGGTCGGCAAACTAATATATTTATCACATACTAGACCTGATGTTGCTTTTGCTGTAAGCTTGGTCAGCCAATTCATGCACCAACCAAAGGAGATTCATCTACAAGCTGCACTCCGAATTGTTCAATATTTGAAAGGAACTCCAGGTAGAGGAATTTTGTTCGAACGAAATGGAAGTGTGGGACTTGAAGCATATACTGATGCTGACTATGCAGGGTCAATTGTGGATAGGAGATCAACTACAGGATATTGCACTTTTTTAGGTGGAAATCTTGTGACTTGGAAGAGTAAAAAACAAAGTGTGGTATCCAGATCTAGTGCTGAAGCAGAGTTCAGGGCAATGGCACAAGGTATATGTGAATTACTATGGCTGAAAAGCATCTTGGAAGACTTGAGGATAAAGAGTGATGAACCAATGAAACTCTATTGTGATAATAAATCTGCTATTAGCATAGCTCATAATCCAGTGCAATATGATAGGACCAAACATATTGAAGTTGACCGACACTTCATCAAAGAAAAATTAGATAGTGGTCTAATTTGCACTCCATATGTTTCTTCCCAAGGCAACCTTGCAGATCTTCTAACTAAGGGGCTGAACGGCAATAACTTTGAAAGAATTGTTTCCAAGTTGGGAATGATAAATATTCATTCACCAGCTTGAGGGGGAGTGTTGTAAATAAATAGTAAATATTCTATTATTATGAGTAATCTTCTATTAGTAATTTGTATTTGGCTCATGAGCCCATTAGGTTAGAATAGCCTATATAAACACATTAGTGATTGTAAATTATTCATAACTTGAAATATAATAATATATTCAGTTTTCACAGGTATAGTCCACCCAATGAATGATATTAAATGACCAGCAGATTCTTCATTTACTTGGTATGGTCCTAATAGTATGGGATTATATTTGTTTTTCCTCTTGTATATACAGATAAATATTAGAAAAATATTTGAAAAGAAAGACCTTTATCTATGCACAATTTCACATATTACATTTAATCTTCCATTAAAATTTCAAGTGGCACGATCGACAGGCAAAATACAAGAGCAAGTAACATATTAGAAAAAGACCCTCAGTTAAGTGCACTAAATCCTTCTTCCCTCCAATGGTCCTAAATGCATGACTTTTTAATTTGAACAGATGAAATTTCGTGAATGGTTAGCAAGCCAAATAATCGCAGACAAAGTATGCTTACATGGCTAGTGGCGATGTGAAAATTACACAATAAACTAATTCTAATTGTAGCTTGGCAGTTATTGGTTGGAAGAATCTAATGTGAGGTTTCTGATAATTTATGAGGTTAATTAGCATATTGAATTGAAGTGTTCATAATTGATCTTGTATCTTTTTTGCCTTTTAAGACCTTTATCTTTATTTAAGCTCAATTCCACACATTATAATGTGCAATTATAATTTTAAGTGCCAAGATTAACAGGAACAATAACAAGAGCCAGCAACATACCACAAATAAACCAGGAACAATCCCTCTGAAAAGTGCACTGAATCCTTCTTCTCTCTTTATGGTCATAAATGCATCTGATATTTGATTATACAGATAAAAAATATACCATGGCATGTTAGCAATTGGTATAATGATGAATGTAACCACTATAAGCAAAGGATACATACTATAATGACTATCATGTTTTAGCTTTTAGGTAGTTGAAACTTTAGAGAAATGGGATGAATGTGTTATGTGTATGCTTAATACATTACCAAGTAATAATTAATGACTGAATATAGATACTATAGTCTATAACACATATAGTGGTGTTATATAATATAAAATTTCCCGTGAATTGTTTTGGGTGAGAAGGATAAAAGTCCCCCAAATATTATGACTCCAATTGAACCAGTCAGTGAAAATGAGCTATCTTTCAATGTATATATACTAATTTCTATTGTGTTGTGTACCACAGTTTGGTTAAAATGATTGAGGTTAAGAAAGTTTGTGTAAAAGATGATAATTAAGCTGATTTATAGGTAATTAACCTGTAGAGCCGGAGTAGAAAAGAGATGAACATAATCAAAATTAACCCGAAAGTGAACAGTTCGGAATATATAGTTAATGTAAGATGGAGAGCATACCATATAGCCCAGAATATGGCCGTGCCTGATGAAGAGGCGTCTGAAGCTGCAGTCTTGTCTTCACTACCAGAATAGGATTTGTGCACAAGCAAAGCTGACAACAGGTGAAGGAAACCATTCATGAATGTGCCACCATAAGATTGGTTGGTTTTGGAGCCCTAAACATCCAACTTTGAAAGCTAAACAATATCTCAAATATATGCAGAGATAAGACAGTAGTAAAGTTTGTTAGTTCCATCCTCACATAATATTCAAGCAACAATTTTCATAAAAAAATTCATCTAATACAATTTTACCAAAAGCATTTCATTGTATTTCTCACGACTCCTTGGGCCGAACAGAAACAAAAGTTCAAAATGCAAAACCTAAGGATATTATGAGACTTTACTCCAAGTTGCAACAACAAATAAATACAAAACGCTAGAAGGATTGAACAACATATAATCCATCCATATATCTTACTATGAATTATAAATGTGGCAAAACCTAAGGATATTATGAGACTTTACTCCAAGTTTCATTATATTGTATTTTTGAACACTCACCAAAGCTCCTGCAAAAAACATCTCCTCACTGCTCATATCATGTATTTGTTTAGCTTTGACGCTACCACTGTAAAATAATAAAAAGATAGGTGATGACTTTGTTCAAACATCAAACATATCTAGTCTCTCTCAAATTCTTTCTCTAGGATAGTTTACAATATCTAACATGGTATCAGAAATATAAGGACTCCAGTGAAGTTAAAATACGGGGGGAGGGGGGACAATCCTTCGACATGATAAAAAACAAGCAATGCAATATTCCAAAAAAATCAAATGAAACTATCAGGTTCTGTACAAGGTCAAATGATACAAACACTAATGCCGAAAAGTAGTCCATAGATAATTATGAATAGTGATGCATAGCAGTGTAGTCAAAATCGCGAGCCAACTCGTGAAATCATACGATTTTGCTATCCTAATATATCAGGATGCAAAGATAAAGAGTCTGCCATCCTAATATATCATTCTTTCCAAGTGAGCATCAAATGTAAAAATGAAAGGTTAAAATTTTAACTACTTACTATAAGACTACTAAACCCGTTGAAATAGTTATCCCAAGAGCCCATGAATGGAAGCCTGTATATAGCCCTTTCAATCCCTGCAAAATAAACCACAGCACCTAAGTAGCACATTCATAGTATGACATACACCAGAAGTTTCTCTCCTATATTAATTCACAAAAGATGTCAATTTACTAACACCAAACCTGTTAATTAATTATAAGTGAAAACAAAGGACACAAAGCCTATGATCCTAGCTACAGACATATTAACAACTATGCACTGACGGTGTATTTTACACAAGCATCCAACAAGAAATCATCAATTTGTCATTGCATGTCGGTGTAAATTTATTTATCTTTCTTTCTTATAAATTATAATAGTGACTAAAACTAGTATTGTGATAGCGAAAATCCATGAACATGATCGTTGAACCGAAGAAAGGTAAGAAAAAGAGACAGAAACCTCTAAGCGAGCAATGGTGAAAATGGCGTGAGCGGTGTTGTTGTATCTAGGAATTTGAGAGAAGAGTCGACCATCGTTAACTGCAAAATCAATCAAATAAAGGGTATGAGAAGAAGAAGAAACAAATGATTTATATGAATGAAAGAAAGAAAGAAAGAAAGAAAGAAAGAAAGAAAGAAAGAAAGAAAGAAAGAAAGAAAGAAAGAAAGAAAGAAAGAAAGAAAGAAAGAAAGAAAGAAAGAAAGAAAGAAAGAAAGAAAGAAAGAAAGAAAGAAAACCTTTAAGCCTAGTTTGGACAAGGTCGAGGGGATAACTGATGGTTATGAAGGTGAATTTGGAAGCTAAGCTGGCGACGGGGTACTCCCATTGCAACTTCTCACGGCGCTTGGTTGCTTCCATTGATTTGAGAACAGAAAAATGGAGAATGTGAATAATTGAAGCATGGTTTTGTACTTCTCTAACAATCTAACCAACTGTTCCTGTGACGAGAGAAACTTGGCAATTTGGTAGCTCAGACACACTCCAGTAACTGTCTAACAAACTCCAATCCACATCATGTTTTATTTATTTATTTATTTTAAAATACTTGGAAATTCTAGCCACTAAGATACTAGACCAAAAACACATTATTGTTAGAATTAGAGTTTGAATACTACATTTTTCATTTTTTTACACTTCAAGACTGTATTTGATGCATCCAAATTGTAGTAATTTTGGCATTTGTTTAAGGCCGCTTGATTTTGAGTAGTGAATTTAGTATATCTTGTGTGAAATTCACTCTTTAATACAAATTTTGCTTTTCCAAAAAAAAAAGTATTATGTGAAGTAGCCATGAAAGAAAGTAGCTCAAATGAATGTAACATGCACATATATTTTGAGCACCAGATTAGTAAGGGCAGATAGGGATTTGCTTTGTGAAACTGTGGGGATATCCCACAGCAGTAAATCCAAATCCCTAAGTGCACATTGAGATTTTTAAAAAAGACACCTAAAAAAAGAATGTGTTGATTCAATAATGTAGCGGAGATAGTGTCCAAAACATCCTTTGAGGATAATGGGTATGCATCATATCATATTCTAAACAATTAAGGACTCCCAAATCTACATATGATTTTTGTGTTTAATTCAGAAGAGCTAAATTGATTACTTGTATGAGAAGCAACATGGTAGTTAGAATTTTTAAATTCAGTTGAAGGTAGTTAAATGAGTGTTGTAAAATGGTTGAGTTGGTTTTGAGTTAGTTGCTATGAGTTAGTGCATTGCTATGCAAGTAACACTCATACAAGTACCCTTGTAATATGTGACAATTGTCACCAAGTGATAAGTGAATAATACTCCTTCCCTTTCAACGAATCTCTCTTTTTAATCCTTTCTTGCTCATATCAAGATTTGTGTGTGAATTCCATTCTTGAGATCAAACCGAGTCTATCCTCAATGACTGGAAATTTTCTCATCTCACTCACTTTCTCGCCTAATCCCCTAGCATGCAAAAAAATTCGGAAAATACGTTCCGAACTGTTTTTCTAGTGTAAAATTTACACTATAAAAAATTCGAAAAACGTTTTCCGAATTGCTAGGGGGTAGGGGAGAAAGTGAGTGGGTGGGATGAGAAAATTTCCAATGACTGTGCACTGAGCCTAGCTATCACTGAGTTGGGCCAAGCTAACCTAGAACTTGAGAATGAGTATTTTTCTTGAAAATGCTGTTAAAGACTTGAGTATTTTTCAAAGACCAGCTTGTATATTTCCGCAATACAAGGTTAAAATGGCATACGATATGTTGGCAATATATAGCTTCAGTTCCTAAAACAAATGTGAAGGAAATATCAGATAACAAAAAGGGTACAGTAATTTTGTTGATCAAATTATATCCGCAATCTAGGACATGAAATAGATGAAACGTGGAATTCTGGCAAGAATGCTTTCAATAATTGCATCCGCATTATTGGATCACATAGTGTGCATCCCATCGTTAAAAAGTGATGGGAAAAATGAGTGATTTTTCTATGCTTTAAATAACAAATCAGAGACTAAACACCTAAAAAGAAAAAGAGAAAAAATATGAAGAGAAAAATAATCAGTCATTCCTTCTAGCCAGTTTAAGTAGTTTTAGAACATTTTCATAAACAATAAATGTTATTGAAGAAGCAGGAACATTTTTCAAGAGGTTTGGCGTGATTCCCTTGTAAAAACCTCGGACACTTTCAAATCTGCAAGAACAGAACACAATCAATAATAACAAAAGATTGGTTCAATTTGAAATTATCAAGAGCATGTCAAATATGGATTATATGGATACACAAAAGTAACGTCAGTCTTTATAATTCATTGGCAGTGTTACACGAGAGTCAACCTATTGTGTAGTCAACGACGTTTATCATAATATTGTTCTTAACCCAATTTCACCTTTCCTGGTAATAAGTCCATGAAAATATACAGAATAAACCTGGATGGGTTTTAATATGTACCGTGCCGTTTGTTTCACAACATGCCAACTGTCCATATATCTTGGTATCCCATCACCACCAGGCCGTTGCTGCAGAAAAAAAAGAAGTTTCAGTCTAGCTTTGAGAAATATACACAATTAAAAGATAAGCACTGTGTATTATCCCTATCCTTGTAACCATACTCTAGTACCTGCAAACGAGACCGTATAACCTGAAAAAAGAGGAAGGAAAAATCAGTATGCCACACGAGAAAGCGACTTCTTATGATTGATATTATGTTTAAGGACACTAGAGTTGAAATCCTTCACATTTAAAAGACAGAGAGGCAGAGTTGTACCTGAAATGGATATGTTAGAAGTATTGCGGCAACTTTTGATGTTGCTCCAAGAACCGCATAATCAACAGAATTCTGGGGAAACGAATAAAATATCAAAACATTGAGTAATTGCATTTGCATATAACATTCAAATGAAATAATTTATAAGCATCAATAGCACTATAGCAGGTTCTAAGAGTACAAGACTCAAAATATGTCTTAAAAAGCCATGAGCTTATTATCACAAAGGAAATATAAAATATGCATAAAGCTACATTTCTCTCATTTAAAATATCCCAAAATTCCATGTAGCCATGTAAACAACTTAATAAGGCCTTGAAATCTGAAGGAATTCCATGTAGCCATGTAAACAACTTAATAAAGCCTTAAAATCTGAAGGAATTCCATGTAGCCATGTAAACAACTTAACAAGAAGTTTCGTGATAGAAATATAATTGAAGATGTGGGCCTTGAAGACTTTGGGCCTAAGCCAAGAGTATGGAAGTTTTATTCTAGAAAGAAAGCAAAAGGAATAATCAATGATGACGTGGCAAAGAATTAGGTTATATATAGTACTAGTAAAAAGAGAATAAGGATTCACGTATTCTGTGAGTTTTGAGAAGGTCGCTGTCATAGTGGCTTGGGAGCACTTGTGCTCTTGGGATTGGTATCTCTTACCAATTTGTTATTTCCAGCTTTTCTGTTATTGAGTATTTCCCTGTAATTGTGGATCTTTCTGTTTGCAATTACAATTCTATATCAATAAAATTACATCTATTTCCTTTCCTTTTACTATCTGTGTGTTTTAACCCATCAATTGGTCCGACCTACCGGATCTGCTACACCCTAATTAGGGTTTGTTGATGCCACCGAGAGTTACTAAGCCTAAGATGGGTGATCGTGTCGATGCTTTGGAGACTCAGATGGTTGCCGTTAATACCACACTCGATGAACTCGTTCGTCAAATGCAGCAACAGAGCGTGATTCTTGCTGAATTGAGCAAGCAAGCAGGCAAGAGAGCACCAAGCCCAGAAGGAGAAACATCTGTTGGAGATTCGTCACAAAGTGAATCTCGATTGGCTGGTAAGAAGGTGAAACTTCCTTTGTTTGAGGGAGAAGATCCAGTTGCGTGGATCACGCGTGCTGAGATCTACTTTGATGTACAAGGAACGTTGGATGATATGCGCGTTAAGCTTGCTCGGCTGAGCATGGAGGGATCAACCATTCATTGGTTTAATCTCTTGATGGAGACAGAGGATGATTTGTCATGGGAGAAGTTGAAGAAAGCGTTAATTGCACGATACGGAGGTAGAAGATTGGAAAATCCTTTTGAGGAATTAGCAACACTGAAACAGAGTGGGACTGTTGAAGAATTCGTTGAGTCTTTTGAGCTCTTGTCTTCTCAAGTGGGTCGCTTACCAGAAGAACAATATCTGGGTTATTTCATGAGTGGGTTAAAACCCCAGATTCGGAGAAGGGTGCAAACTCTCAATCCTCGCAGTCGCATGGAGATGATGCGTATTGCTAAAGATGTGGAAGGAGAACTGAAAGAAGAAGACCATGTTGAACGTCGTTATGTAAGGAAGGGAAGTTACGGTTTGGGCCAAAGAGATTGGGCCGGGTCATTAAATAACAAAAATGGGTCTCAACTCAAAGACTCTAACCGTCTGTTTCAAGCGGGTGGGTCAAACCCGAACTCAAAAACAGGGTCAACTGGATCAAACACCAATTCGAACGCGTCGTTGCTTTCTTCTGCGCGAAAAAAAGATGGTGGACAACGTTCTGGTGAGCGGTGGAGGGGTGTTCGAAGTTTCCACAGTGAAGAGATGGAGGAAAGGAGAGTCAAGGGTTTATGTTTCAAATGTGGTGGTAAGTATCATCCAACTTTGCATAAATGTCCTGAGAAATCTTTAAGGGTTTTGATTTTGGGAGATGGGGAAGTGATGAACGAAGAAGGTGAGATTGTCAATTTGGAGGAAATTTCTCTTGAAAGTGAAGGAGAAGAAGAGGTGGAGTGCAAACTTATGGGTGTGTTGGGTAGTATGGGTGAATCCCACACCATGAAGGTTGAAGGCATAATACATAATGTGGAATTGCTGGTGCTGATAGACAGTGGTGCAAGTCATAATTTTATCTCACCTAAAGTAACATCTGCTTTAGGTCTTGCCATTACCCCTACAAAAGCTAGGAACATCAAACTCGGTGATGGACACAAAGTGTGGACGGAAGGAGTATGTGAAGGGTTGAAGATGAAGATGGGGGAGTGTGAGATAGTGGTGGATGCGTTTGTACTGGAATTAGGAGGAATGGACATGGTGTTAGGAGTATCTTGGTTGAGCACTTTGGGGAAAGTTGTGATGGATTGGAAGGCCCTAACTATGCAATTTTCTTGTGACAATAGATTGGTGAAATTGCAAGGTTTGGGTAACAAAGTTATCAAACAAGGTTATCTTAACTCTTATTTGGATAACGATCAGAGAAGAGAAGGGCTAGGGTGGTTGTGGACTCAATTGCAATCAATGGAAACAAGTAAGGCAGAAATTCCCAAAGAGCTGAGTTCGATTTTGGAAGACTTTAAAGAGGTGTTCAGCAACAGTATTCAGTTACCTCCTGAAAGGAGTCAAGTGCATCAGATTAAACTGTACCATGATCATGGAGACATTAATGTCAGGCCCTACAGATACCCACATCATCAAAAAGGGGAAATTGAAAGACAAGTGGCTGAATTGCTGAAAGCAGGGGTTGTGAGACCAAGCATGAGTTCATTCTCAAGTCCTGTCATATTGGTGAAGAAAAAGGATAATAGTTGGAGGATGTGTGTGGATTATCGTGCCTTAAATAAAGCTACAATTCCAGATAAGTATCCTATTCCTATAGTTGAGGAGCTATTAGATGAGCTATATGGTTCTACTGTGTTTTCAAAAATTGACCTCAAATCTGGATACCACCAAATAAGAATGCATGAAAATGATATTTCCAAAACGGCCTTTAGAACACACAATGGCCATTATGAATATTTAGTCATGCCTTTTGGGTTAATGAATGCACCAGCCACATTTCAAGCTACTATGAATGACATGTTTAGGCCTTACTTAAGGAAATTTGTTTTGGTGTTTTTTGATGATATTCTAGTTTACAGCAAGAATATTAGTGAACATCAAACTCATTTACGGTTGGTGATGTCGGTTTTACTCGATAATTGTTTTATGGCTAATGAGGCCAAATGTAAATTTGGAAGTACCCAGGTTGACTATCTTGGTCATATCATCTCTGGAGCAGGTGTGGCAGTAGATCCTGAGAAGATTAAATGTGTTATTGACTGGCCTAAACCAAGAAATGTTAAGGGAGTTCGTGGTTTTTTGGGATTGACTGGATATTATAGAAAGTTTATCAAGAACTATGGAAAGATAGCCAAGCCCCTCACTGAGTTAACTAAGAAAGACAATTTCAAGTGGGGTTTGGAGGCTGATCAAGCCTTTGCTGAAATGAAGGAGATCATGACTTCTTCTCCTGTTTTAATTTTGCCTAACTTTGAGATACCACTTGAGGTCGAGTGTGATGCTGCAGGCAGAGGTATAGGGGCTGTGTTGATGCAGAAGAGACAACCTGTTGCTTTCTTTAGTAAAGCATTATCTGATGGTAATCTTGCAAAGTCTGTTTATGAGAAGGAATTGATGGCCCTTGTGTTGAGTATCCAACATTGGAGACATTATTTGCTGGGCAGAGAGTTTATTGTATACACAGATCACAAAAGCTTGAAGCATTTTTTGCAGCAAAGAGTTTCATCTCCTGATCAACAATGTTGGGTAGCAAAATTGTTAGGGTATCAATTTGAAGTGAAGTACAAACCAGGATCAGAAAATCGAGCAGCTGATGCACTGTCTAGGTGTTTTGATGAGGGAGAAATGAATACAATCATTTCATTTCCCTTATGGGCTGATAGACAGAAATTATTGGATGAATTAACCAATGATTCTTACATTAAAAAATTAATGCTGGAAGTTCAAGAGTCTCCAGAAACAAAGCCTGGTTTTGAGGTGAAACAGGGAGTGCTACTTTATCATGATAGACTGGTGTTATCTCCTCACTCACCTTCTATTCCTTGGTTATTGGAAGAATACCATAGCACCCCTAGTGGAGGGCACTCAGGGTTTCTGAGGACATACAGGAGAATGGCTGATTCTTTATATTGGGTGGGGATGCAGAAAAGTGTAAGGGATTATGTCAGATCTTGTGATGTTTGCCAGAGGCAAAAGTACAGTGCTACTACTCCTGGTGGTTTGTTACAGCCGTTACCAATTCCCAATAGGGTGTGGGAAGATTTATCCTTAGACTTTATTACTGGTTTGCCAAAGTCAAAAGGATATGAGGCTGTACTGGTGGTGGTGGACAGACTGTCCAAATACAGTCATTTCATTCTATTGAAACAAAACAATTGCTGAACTCTTTATGAAGGAAGTGGTGAGACTGCATGGCATTCCTAATTCTATAATTAGTGACAGGGATCCTTTGTTTGTGAGTCATTTTTGGATGGAGTTGTTTAAATTACAAGGGACAAAATTAAAAATGAGTTCAGCATACCACCCTGAAACAGATGGGCAGACGGAAGTGATAAATAGGTGTTTGGAAAGCTATCTTAGGTGCTTTGCATCTGATCATCCTAAGACTTGGTCTTTGTGGGTAGCATGGGCAGAGTTTTGGTATAATACGACCTTCCATGTATCTATAGGAACAACTCCTTTTGAGGTAGTGTATGGGAGGAAACCTCCTCCTTTATTGAGGTTTTTATCTAATGAAACTAAGGTAGCTGCAGTTGCAGTGGAATTGACTGACAGAGATGAGGCTCTAAAACAACTCAAAGATCACTTGTTGCGTGCTCAAGATCAGATGGCAAGATATGCCAACAAGAAAAGAAGGGATTTGTGTTTTGAAGTTGGAGAATGGGTCTTTCTCAAATTAAGACCTCATAGGCAACAGTCAGTTGTCAGAAGGATGCATCAGAAATTGGCTGCAAGGTTTTTTGGACCTTTTCAGATTATAGCAAGAGTTGGTGCAGTGGCTTACAAGTTACAATTGCCTCCTGATTCTAAGATTCACCCTGTTTTTCACATTTCTTTATTGAAGTGTGCTGTGGGCAATTATCAAGTGCAAGGAGAGTTGCCTAAGGATTTGGAAATTGCTGTGGAAAGTGATGTGTATCCAGAGAAAGTGTTAGGCTCCAGAGTTATTTTGCAAGGAAATACTGAAGTTCATCAAAGTCTAATCCAGTGGAAGAACAAAGCTGCAGATGATGTGACCTGGGAAGACACTGAGTTTTTGCGTGGCCAGTTCCCTGAATTCAACCTTGAGGACAAGGTTTTACTTAAGGAGGTGGGAGTTGATAGAAATATAATTGAAGATGTGGGCCTTGAAGACTTTGGGCCTAAGCCAAGAGTATGGAAGTTTTATTCTAGAAAGAAAGCAAAAGGAATAATCAATGATGACGTGGCAAAGAATTAGGTTATATATAGTACTAGTAAAAAGAGAATAAGGATTCACGTATTCTGTGAGTTTTGAGAAGGTCGCTGTCATAGTGGCTTGGGAGCACTTGTGCTCTTGGGATTGGTATCTCTTACCAATTTGTTATTTCCAGCTTTTCTGTTATTGAGTATTTCCCTGTAATTGTGGATCTTTCTGTTTGCAATTACAATTCTATATCAATAAAATTACATCTATTCCCTTTCCTTTTACTATCTGTGTGTTTTAACCCATCATTTCGCAAAAAGGTTTGAGGCACCGATGAAAGAGCCAATATGTATCACACAAGTGATATATTTCACAACAAATTCTTTCCCACAACGTGAACCCAAGCGCACAGTTCAAGTGACAAGATTATCCTATCACAAATCATGTCTAGTGACAAACTATTTAAATCTCAATCCTTCTTAACAGTCTAGCTTATAGTTTTTATTAGTTTTCCTCTATATCTAACAAATGGACTACCCTCCATTTGCTCCACATTCCTTATTGGGAATTCAATAACTCTTCTACAAACATGCTCTAATGAACATTCACGCAACAAAATAGTTATTAAGCTAACTGACACAACTAATATCAGCTTAGATAAATCATGACCAAGATAGCTTATGATCAAGTCAAAATTCTAGGTATCCACTATCACACATACAAGCAACAAACATTGGGGGTCATGATTCTGGAAATGTGTCACTTTGCTCTACCAAATTGGAGCAATGGTGTATGGGAACAAGAACTCGGCCATACAAGTAACTCAAAAGGCCAATCACCAACCAAACAATCATTTACAAAATTTAAATAGTCCAGTACGTACGACTTATCAGATTTAAATGGACCCAAAGGTCCATTAACTTACCAACAGTTGATCAGGGTTTTGATGTTGTGTTTCACTTCTCTTGCTCTTCAAATCAATAATAGTTTTACGAAGCTCTTCGTAAGCTGTGAACTGAATAGCACCATGAGAGACCTGCTGAAGCGCACAAATTCAAGCAAGCTCTCTATAAGCAACAAGAAGACAATATCATACATGATTTTTTCGATACTTAATATAGTCATCAAGATTTAAAAACTAATAATGCTGTCAAAAGATATAAAAATAAACTATAGAAAGCTTGACAATTGTAAAATAACAACACTAAAACACTTCAATAAAAAATCACCGTGAGCATGAGGTATAGATTTTATATAATTAAATTTCCATTTCTGAAACTGCTTTATAGAATTTCTCTTTTGATATTGTTTATTACACTGCTAAGACAAAATGTTCCTAAATTATAAATACTTTGGAATAGTGTGTGTGCAAACTGTCCATGATGTGTGTGTGTGCGCGCGTGTGTGTTCATTCATCATTTTTCATTATCTGCCTAAATAATTCTCAACACATTACCATGCAAGAAACAACCAAAAATTGAACAGAGAAAAAGGATAAAGAATGCACTCCCGTAGGCAGTAGCTATACTTCTCATTCTATGTACTCCCGTAGAAGAGTGAGAGCAACGTGGCTCATCAAACACTTGACTATATATCAAAGGCTCTAATTCCATGTCACGGACACTAAAATCTAAATCGTTAGGAGGGGTGATTCATGAATGATTTTATATCTCTAACAAGATGTTTGATCATGATAGAGGCCATGAGCTTGGTCACATGATTTTAATTTTTAGCATGGAATACAAGTGATTGCTGGAAACGATATGACCAAGTCATACGATGACATGTGTTAGTGATCGACAATCACATGACAAATAAATTCTGTAACATTTAATAGAAATTGAATGAAGGATCGACTGTGATGCTTCTAATAGTCTATGGATTTAATTGGTGTATTCAAGTTCCTAATGGCTAGTTGCAACTAGCGTTATGTTCATTGAAGTTTGGAAAAGAAAGACCCACAATTCCGCACATTATTTTTAATCTTTCATTAAATTTTAAGTGCCAAGATTGACTGGAATAACAAAATCAAGCTACATACCAGAAAAAGACCTGGAACAATCCCTCTGTAAAGTGCACTAAATCCTTCTTCCCAAATAATGGACGTAAATGCATGACTGTTTAATTTTAAAAGATGCAAATTTGTGAATTGTTAGCAAATCATATAATGATGAGTGTGTGTGTAATATAATATTATATAATATAAAATATATTTTTTGTTACAGTATATATAATAACCAGTTCATCACAATAGACAAATTATGCTAACTAACATGTGTTAGTGACCATGTGAAAATCACATGATAAACTAATTCCAATTCTAACTTGACATTAATTGAATCAAAGGATCTATTGTGAGGCTTCTGATAGTTTATGGGTTTAATTGGCGGGTAGAATTTAAGAGTTCGTAGTGGTTAGTTGCAACTGGCTCAACGTTAATTATCCACTTATCTTTTATATATTTTTTTCTTTAAAGACCTTTTATCTTTATTTAAGCTCAACTCGACACATTATCATGTTCAATTATAATTTTAAGTAAGATCGACAGGAAAGATAACAAGAGCCAGCAACATACCAGAAATAAACCTGGAACAATCCCCCTGTAAAGGGCACTAAATCCTTCTTCCCTCATTATGGTCCTAAATGCATCTGATATTTGATTTTACAGATAAAAAAATGTCATGGCTGGTTAGCAATTCATATAATAGTGAATATATAACCATAATAAGCAGAATATACTGTGACTATCATGGTTTAGCTTTTAGATAGTTGAAACTTGAAAGGAATGGGATGATTGAGTACCAGGTAGTAATTAGGGACTCAATATAGATGCTTTAACACATATAGTATTGATATAAATACCAAAATTTCCCATGGCCTTTTTTGGATAAGTATAAACATCCGACCAGATACTGTGACTCCAATTGAATCAGTCAGTAAAAATGAGCTATCTTTCAGCATATAAATACTAATTCCTAGCTCAGTTTGGGTAAGGTGATTGAGATTAAGAAAGTCTACATGTAAAAGATAGTAATTAAGCTATTAAACTATAGCTACCTCTAGAGACCGAGTATGAAAGACTTCAACATCACAAAAATTAACCCGAAAGTGAACAGTTCAGAATATAAAGCTAATGTAAGATTGAGAGTAGACCATATAGCCCAGAGTATGGCCGTGTCTGGTGAAGAGGAGTCTGAAGCTGCAATCTTGTCTTCACTACCCAAACAGGATTTGTGCACAAGCAAACCTGACAATAAGTGAAGGAAATCAAAATGACTGTAAGTTCATGTTTTGATCCCATTCAGGAATTTGCCAAATATGTTCTGTTGGTGTTGGAGCCCTAAACATTCAACTATGAAAGGTAAGCAATATCTCAAATATCTGCACACAGATAAGCAAGTAGTAAAGTTAAGCATGTTATTTCCATCCTCGCATACTATTCAAGCAACGATTATCATCGGAAATACATTTAGGGTACATTTGTTTTAGCTTTAAAAAAAGTGATTTTTTCTTTGTATTTTTAAAAATGATTTTTATGATAACTTAATTAAAAATAGTAAAAGTTATTTCAAATTCATCTTTTTATAAATTAAGAGTTATTTTGACATTCAATAACTTAAATATTTATGTTAGCAATTTTAACTTAATAAAAATCACAATTTTTAAAAAAAAACCTATCTCTAACAAAATGAATTTTATGAAAAGCTATTTGAAATAGCTTACTTTTTTAGAGACTTTTTTTGAAATTTTATGATCCAAAAAAATTTGTAAGAAAATGATGAAATACTTAAAACAACATTTTAAGAGAAGTTATTTAAACCAATTTTTCATTTGAAGCTTTTATAAAAAAAAAAATATTTGTTAAAAAACTTTTAACGCAAAAACAAAATACACTATAAAAATCATTTTTAAAAAAAGCTAAAACAAACACACCCTTAATACAGTTTTACGAAAAGCACTTCCATTACCAAAGTTTTAAAATATTTTAGATATGTCATAAGTTGTTTCCGTAAACTCTACTAAGCAGTCTTACAAACAAGTGATTATATCATTAGACAAGTTCAAATAAGTCAATCTAAACAGGCTCTATATACAATTTAATTTCCTCCTGTTTGATATTAAACTGAATTACAAGTGGCAGTAGGACTTCATTGGAAATAAACAAAGATATGCTAGGATCCTCTCTGTTTTTTATTATTTCAATTTCTTCCATTACCAAAGTTTTAAAATATTTTGGAGTGTATAAACTCATTTAATGTCACACTTTTGTATTTATGTTTCCAAAACCATACAATAATGGAGAAAATGGAAAGAATACAAAATGGAGAGGTTCCCAACTCCACTCTTGAGCTCAAAGCTGCAACAACAAAATGCTAGCATAATTGAAGAACAACATATTATCTTATCAAATATCGTATTATGAATTATAAGTGCGGATGTCCATTCATAATATTGTATTTTTGAACACTCACCAAAGCTCCTGCTTCCGCAGCTGAGGCAAGATGAAGACCTGGGCTCAACTTCTCCTCTCTGCTCCTAGCATATCTTTGTTTAGCTTTGTCATAGCTACAATTGTAAGAAAAAGGAGGGGATGGTGACTTTAGTCTTCTAGGAAAGCAACCAGTGAAGTGAAAAAACGGGAAGAGAGACAATCCTTTGACTTGATAAAAAAACAAGCAATGTAATTTTCCAAAAAAAATGGTGTTAGATGAAACTACCCGGTTTAATAAAGTGTC